>NW_026571473.1:17319783-17406737 GCF_026225935.1 Boleophthalmus pectinirostris
TATTTTATATGTTCTTATTTAAAAAGTAGAAGATACAGTAGACTTGTCTTGCTCAAGGACACAACAATAGCATGCAATCAATTCATCATCAAGTAGTGGAGGTTGCTAATTCTCAAGATTTGACTGCTAAACCCCAAATGTATAACTATTACTTATTATTACAATTTTTAAAAGGTCAATAAAAATATCGAGAGAGATAGCTCAGAGGAATCAGATTTCTCAGGAACAGGGTCATAAACAACAAAAGTTACATATTAAATAGAATGAGATTATCAGAGACAGTATCAGAGGTATTGAGCATGCGTTAGTGTAACTGCAAATGAAGAAATGAACTCATGCACACATTTACTGAGCCACATGTTCCACTCATTATAAGAATTATCTTGGGTACAGACAGTTGCACCCAACAAATTGACACCTGGATTGACAAAACAGTATTAAAAACTGTTCAGATGTAACTATAGCACTTACTTCACTTTTCAACACCTTTCAAAAATGAAAGAAGTTAAAATTACAAAATTCTACATGGCTTAATTAGGTCTATTGATCCCAACAGAGGGAAAAATAAATAAATAAATTAAGTAGCCTAAAGTAAAAGTTGGGTAAAAGTCTTGTGCATGTTCCCCTTGTCACAATGTACAGACCAGGTGCCATAATAATTATTTGTAGTTGTAAAGATAAGAGCTGCCCCAAACTTGACACCTGCATCTGCTCCACTCCTCCACAAGTCACATGACATGAGTAATGTGTGTTATGTGTAGATATAGATCAGTGTACTCTTCTGGGCCACTATAGATGGAAATGTACAATTCTGTATTTTATAATATTTTTAAAAACATCCTCTTGCAAAAGGAAAAGGGAAAGTTTATCTAATCTATGTAAACAGCCCTGGTGTGGAATTTTCTGCCTGCCAGTGTCCTGTATGCTTCCTGTAGGTGGATATGGTATGAAAAGCAGCATCATGTGACTGCCGCAAATCTTATCGGCTTTTGTAGCTGCTGATTGACACACTATATGTCTGACACAAAAGCTTGTTTCTGTGTTATGCAATATTAAAACAGTGTGGTCACCTCACACTCGATAGGTCAGGAAACGCGTAAGCCACTCTAACTTTTACAAACTATAATTATGCTGTCTGCTATATTTATTGATAGGTGTTTTCTTGCTTTTCAGGAAGCTGCAATCATTTACTGTACTGTAGAGATATATTAATAGCAGGCTATTTGCTGCTGCCAACAATTAGGCCTATTAACAAATCAAGGATGGGCTTCACTGAAGGTTTACAACTTTATAACTGCTACTGTTACTTCTACTACTTTGTAGATCTTTAAATATTACAGCACGTCTTTATATTAAACCATAGACTTTTTAGTCCTGTATATTATTTAGCCTAAATTTATGATATAGTCTTCTGGGATAAAATGCGATTTAACAGTAAGAAACTATGTGCATTCATGAAAAATACCTTCGTTATTTCTGCTACTAGCCCTTACACTTTGAAATAAAAAGCTGACCTCTCTCCCGGTTGCCCCTTGTCCTGACCCGACTCTGCACCCTGCACTTTTTGTCTTTGCTGCCTGTTCCAGCCGCGACCACGCCCACTTCTGTAGCGCATGTGTGAGTCCTCTCATCTGCTGCTGTGCCCCTCTCCTCCTCATCACAGGAGCACGGACAGGTACTTGCTTAGCCCTACTGTTGTATTATTTTCTGGGACGAGATGGACTGTTAAGAGTTTTGGGATTATATCGTCCTGGACTCACTGGGCTGTTTTGCGTAAGGGGTTCGTGACGCTGACTGTATCAGATCAGGATCAGGATTTGTGAGTTATAACCTCTTATATCACCTCTTTAATACCATTCTAAAGCATCCTATGTGTACTTTTCTGTCAAAGTCTGTGATGGCGTTGGTGCGAAAATGACGAGTGCATGTGCGTGTGAGTGCGTCCCACTACAGTTACGGCGGATTTAGGCTTGTCAGTTACTAAAATGTTGCTTTAAAATCCAGGACTAGAAACGTAATTTGGTGTTGCTCATTTATGGATTTCTTAACAGAGAAAACTCCAAAGTAATGTCCCTTTCTAGCAGTGTGTAGGTCTAAATGAAACAAACCTTTTCACACGTATTATTAATTTAAAGCAGAACTCATTCATAATTGTTTTGACACCTGTGTTGTTTACTGATTTCAGGGCTCCGCCTTAACTGACTGTGCCATCAAATAGTTTTGTGATATGTGTCTTGCTTTTGTTGCACGTAAAGCAGGAACTGATTAACAGATTACAATGACAATGACAACAGATGACAATTATGCAGTGTCATTATCCAGTCTACTTGAGTCATTTCAGTTGTATAATATGTCTAGAATGTTGCCGCTTGACTGCTTATTGATTTTCTGCAGATTTGGCCACATAATCCTAAGGCCCTCCCTGTTAAATTAAAAAATATTTAAAAAAAATGTATTATTGTTTTCTTATATATTATTATTTTCTGCTCACTTTAGAAAGAACCATGTTTTAACTTTATCTATTGCAATTCTATGGGAACTCTTTAGAGCACTGAGAATAGCATAAAAAGTGTTAATATTATTGCTGAGATTATTATTTCTTGAATGTAGTACTTTTTTATTTGTAGCTAGACTAAACTATTGCTTTTGTGTTATTATAGGCTGTGTAGTCTCCCACAGGATGGAGGCTGTGTTGAATGAGTGGATTTGGCGGTCTGAGCTCTGGCTTCCTCCGGGGACACGCTGGGAGGACCTGGACATGGACCTGGAGCAGGGGCAGTTACCTCAACCGCGGGACCTTACCTACACTGTTCCTTTGGCACTTGCCTTCATCGCCTGCAGATATGTCTTTGAGAGGTGAGAGCAGACAGCCTTCAACACAAAGCTAATGATGACAGATATAACAAATATTAATTTTAACAGTTTTTCTTTATGACTATGGTTCCGTCTACATTTTTAACTCCTGCTTGTTACGACACTAGTCAGAGTCTTCCTTCCTTGTATGTAACAACTATTAGAAAATCGTATCTCTTTGTGTGCAGTTACCTGTTACCTGTTACCTGTTACTGTGTGCAGTTACCTTAGGACTGGCAAACACAGCACACTGACTCCTCATGCCTTATATATGATTGGTTTTGATGCTTTGAAACATGGAGCACAATTACCTTTTATTTTTTTATATACCATAATATTAGAATATTCTCTTTAATATTTTAATCTAGTGTGTTAATAATGTTAATACAAGCACAAAGGTTGGCGGTTCGAATCCAGCTCTCAACATAAAAAAAACATCACAGGTTGAGCAGTCAGATCCACTGACCCACAGGTTGGCTGGTGTGATTCCAGCTCCCACAGATGAATGCTGTCGTTGTGTCCTTGAGCAAGACACTTAACCCACCTTGCCCACAGTGTCTGCGTACACTGGTGTGTGAATGTGTGTGTGAATGGGTGAGTGGTTCCTTGTTGTAAAGCGCTTTGAGTGCCTTGAAGGTGGAAAAGCGCTATAGAAAAATGTGACCATTTACCATTTACCACAACTGAGGATAGGGATGGATACCATTAACTGGTGAGCCGTCATCACACAGAGTGAATTGGAATTGTTGTAAACTGGTTTTAGTTGCAATATTTTACACATGGGGGGTTTCTAATGGACGTTATATTGGAAAATTGTCACCCTTCTCTCTGTAACTCCTGTTTTGAGCCTTGTCATTTTAGTTTTAACATGTTTGTATTAACCTAAACCTGGTGTTTTTATTTAGCTATTTTGTTTACTTGGAACTGGCTCCAAATTTGCCTTTATAACCGCTAGCCTTGTAAGCTTCATTTGACTGGAGCTGAACGCTCCGGGTGATGCCACGCTGCTTTAGTCCACTTTTTTTACAGTCTGTGATGTGACAACATAAAGTGAGGAGCTTATTCAGCTTTCTGAATGCATAGTTGAGAACCAAAGCTCAATAACCTATGTTATGTTTTGTAAATAAATTAACATTACATGCATGTATGCACTCTAACACACATAAAACAATACTTATTTCTGAATATGCTGTTTGCAGTAAAATTCCTTAAGATATTATGTGTTAAATATTATCTAACTTATGACAATAATGCAACCAAATAGTATTAACATTTGTATCTTGACCTACAAACTTGTAAAACCATCCCATAAAGTTTTTTTTGGATATGGGCCAACAACTGTAATTCAAGTATGTTATGAAAATAATCATTAGCCATAGAGCACAGGTTAACTTTCTTTATATTAGACTTGTATGCTAAGATATTTATCTTATTTATTTAATGTTGTTATTAAACCAGTAACTGATGACCAGATAGCAGGTTTTGTTTTGCAACACAATACATGTACTTTTGTAACCTGTTGCTTCTGTAGACGTAGTAGCAGGTGTTTTTCAAGGTCCTTCCTGGTTTTGTTGTTGTTATTGTAGCCGTAGGTAAATGAACTTGAACGTATTATTTACTTGTGTCGTGTCAAACAGCAGGCAGCTGTGTCCTGTGATGATCCCATAGTGCTGCTTGCTCCACCTTGTAACCTGACACCACCTCTCTGGGTCATGACTGTAATGTCCCATTGCTTGAGATGCCTGCCCACTTTGGCTTGATTATCTGCGAGATTGAGTTGCACATGGCGGCGTGCATGTGTTGTCCACTCATTTATCACTACTGCGTCTCTGTGCTCCGTCTGTCTCCCTATCACAATAACACATAGATAGATCAGGTTCCCCTTGGTCATCTAACACCAAAGCTGTCTGTCACCAAAGACCCATGAGACTGTTTGTGTTTAGGTGAATACCCCGACTCACCTTTGACAGCTGTTTTATGATGTAATTTATTATTGATATAGCCCAGGTTAACCCTATAGGCCAATTGCGTGTTTGTGTCTTTCAGGGTAGTTGCAGTTCCGTTAAGCAGGCTCTTAGGTGTGAAGGACCGGGTTCGAATTCGAGCCTTCTCTCAACCAAAGCTGGAGGCGTACTACAAACACAACAGTCGGCAACCATCACAAGTTAGTGCTTTCTTTATTTTTATTGCTGTGTATGGATGTCACTGTTATTTGATTGATTAATAATTAATTTATATGAGCATAAAAACAAACAAATAATCATTGTTATAATGTTAGAAGCATAACTAAGTCATTTTAATGCAAATTATAGACCAAAAAAGTTAATTAAAACAACCTGTTTTATTTGTCTGTTTATATCACAGCAGCATCTCTTATGTCATTCAGAAAGTTTGAATCTATAAAGCTAATCAGACACCAGAGGAATGATAATTGGACAATTGGAATGTTCATCATGAATAAGTGTAAAACCACTTGTGATGTTTGTTGTGATGTCTCACAATAATCGTGAACATAAAAATATATTTGATATTGTGATATCCACACAGCTGTATTCATGTATATATCTGTATGTCTACAGCATTAGTCTAAAATCAAGTTGTTTATGAAGTTATAACATAATGCCTAAATATTAAAATGATTCATACAGGAAATTATTATACATACAAAAATCTCCCATTAGTCCAGATTACACATTATTTTACACGTTATTTTAGAGATACATAACCTGCCCTGAAAAAGACAAAAAAAGAAAAGGTTAAAATCAATTTTAAAAAAGTCCTCAGAATGTCACAGATAACAACAAGCTGCAACCCATGCATAATTAAAGCTGCCTTTCCCTGTGTGAGGTTCAAGTGCAGACAGGGCAGTTACAGGTGATTCCCACAGTTACTCAACGCTCTTCTTGCTGTAGTTCACCTGTGTGAACATACTGAGCCTTTGACCTGTCAGGACCTGAATCCTCTCAAGTCACGATGTGTTTAACTACTGTCTACCGTTTACACCTGTGTCTCTGTTTTCTTTTCAGTTTATTCATATTGTTATGTGTAAAACACATAACATTATGTGTAAAACACATACAAAAAGATCGTTTTATTATAAAAACAGTGGAATTATTGATTCAAAATTTCCAAACAGAAAACACAGTTTATGATTTTCATCTATAGTTGACTTATTGGTAAATAATGTCTGTTTAGAAGTCTTCAGTCGGTAATCCATATTTATTTAATTTAAAATGTGGTTGAAAATCTAAATTTACAATAGAAATAATATTTTGACTAGTCGACTGATCCATAAATAATCACTGACTTGCCGACTACTAAAATAATTGTTTGTTGCAGCCCTATTACTAGGTGGGAAGTACTATGAAACTGCAAGGTAGACAGCCCTCACACAAATAATTAATTAGATTCAGATTGAAGGAAAAGTAGTACAGTTCTGCTGTTGTTTAAAAATGCTCACTGTACTTTTTCAGAATGAGGTATTAAACTTATCAAAGCAATCTGGACTATCCCAAAGAAAAATACAGACATGGTTCAGACACAGAAGGAATCAGGATCGACCCACGAATACAAAGAAATTCTGTGAAGCCACGTAAGTATTTTGAATTGTCAGATTAATGTTTCACCAAACCATATCTTTTTTTTAGTTTGTGTTTTCTCTTTGTTTGGGTAGTTGGCGTTTTGTTTTCTACCTGGTCTCATTCATTGCGGGTCTCAGCTCTTTAATTAAAGTGAGCAGAACCGTTTTTTATTACATTATACACAAAATGCAAATGTGCCCTAACCAGCTCGCGTTTCTCTTTAGGCCCCATGGTTTTGGGACCAGAGAGAATGCTGGAGAGGTTACCCTAAACAGGTGAGCAGTTGCGTATTCTTATGTAATCTCCACTAGATATCTGATATATATATATATATATATATATATATATCGTTTTGAACATATGCAAAAATAGAATATTGGAAAATATGTCATAAAGTCATATTTCTGCATGTCTGTGGGTAATTTATAGTTCACTCTCTCTAATCTAATTTAATCTAATCTGTAAATCTAAAACTGCTACAGCACATTTAGCCCATAATCTATGGTGGAAGTTGGTTGCTCATCCTTGAACTACAAATGTCTGAAGAATGTATAACCTTACATACCATGTATGTGCTGTCAGACATTATTAATGGCACTGAAACACAATACAGCACAATTCTGAACCATATCAGTTTTGTGGTTTCTGTCTAGACTGTAGCTATATGGGAAGAAAGTTGTGTATATACTCCGCCCACAGCGTCCAATACTTCCTCTCCTCTGATGCTGTTTCAGAGGCTTTTATGTTTAACTAAAGTCAATCTGATGACAGCTGGGTGCCTGCAAGTCGGCATTCCAACAGGGAAAGCAGCCATTCCTTTGTCGGTCATGGCCTTGAAAAGAGACATTAGTCCTAAATTCTCTCATTACACACCTTACACACTACACATTACACACGAACTCAAGTGCTGTGAACGTGAGATCTTGACCATAGCTTCAAAAAGCTATCATCAATATTCACTGCCAACTTCCTGTAATATTGTTAGTGTGACTTTATTATTTCCCCAATATAGTTCTGCCAGGACCTGGTTCCTAAAATTGTCCTAAAGCCCTAACCTTAAAGAAAACACCTTTTCCTTAACCTAACCTAACCTAAGAAATAATTTATCTGTTATAAAGAGAATTTGCTATCATAGTGCCTATGGAATAACCCTGGCATTGGGTGGAAAATGTCCAGTGTATAACTTTGCATTGTTTTGCATGTTTATTCAATTTAAGGATGTCAAGATTAACAGACTAATCAAACAAGTTTAATATTTTGACAGTAATCGTAACTTTTTTTACGATCTAATTTTATACTCATACTGGCTTTTTATGTAACACATTATTTTTTTCATTCAAAACATTTTATTTCATAAACCGTTACACTCTAGTTTAAATGAAAGAGACAATGAAAGTGAATTTTGCTATATTTTTGGTTATGGTGCCAATTCAGAATCATAGTAAAATTGCAGTGTTTCTTCTGACAATAATTGTAACACTTATATTTGACCTTTGACGTCCCTCATTCAAATGTATGACTCTTAGCATCCTGCTTTCCTTTTGCAGCCTGTGTCAGATGCTCATTATTGGTATTACATCTTAGAGCTGGGATTTTATTTATCGCTGCTTCTGTGCGTCTCTGTGGATGTCAAGAGAAAAGTGAGTCTATATTTGCACATGGTTTGCCTGGTTTCTGGATTAACCTCTTTATATCACATGTTCCGCTCTAATGGTTATAGTAGGTAGAACTGTATATGTTATTTTAATTCGCATTTTTATGATGATTTTAATTCATTTGTTTTGACAGGACTTCAAAGAGCAAGTTATCCATCACATTGCCACTATACTTCTGATTGGGTTCTCATACTGTTCCAACTTTGTGAGGGTGGGCACTTTGGTGATGTTAGTGCATGACTCTTCTGACTTCCTTCTGGAGGTGAGACTCCACCCTCGGTGAAACTAGTTCAACAACTACATACAGCTCAATACTTTACCTTAGGGCTACCTTAGATTAAAAAAATAATAATATATATATATATATATATATATATACATATATATATATACATATACATACTTTGAAGAGTTTTGTTTTGTTTTTTCATTATTGAGAAAGTGTATCCTCTGTAATCCACTGAAAACTATTATTGTTTTCTGAAATCATAACTCTGGCCTGCTAGTACACAGTATACAATAGCCTCATTGTTGTAGTCTATATAACAAAGTCCCTGCTCCTGCTTCATAATTCAAAGATACAATCAGAGCACGTGTCAGGGCATGTGAGGTGTGGTGGATGTAGTCATTATGAATGCCCCAAATGAAAACGATAATTGCTTTGCAGTGTTACAAAGAAATTCCTGTTCCTTAATACTCTAAATAACCAGCCAAGCACAAATGTCTGTAATCTTTTAACTGTAAGTCTATTAACTCTCTATTATGTACCCACAAAAATGCAATATTTGCATGCTTGTCAAAGAAGACTGCCATGTTAACTAAATTAGTCTTAACTTGTTTTAACTATAGTTGTAAGGTAAAAAACTGTCTAACTTGTGTTTTTTAATCCAGTCTGCTAAAATGCTCCACTATGCTGAATTGACGTGCATATGTGACACATTATTTGTCATGTTCGCCGTGGTATTCCTGTTCACAAGACTTGTTGTTTTCCCTTTCAGGTCAGTACAAATATTTAAATGATCTTCCTAGTTTTGTTTTCCATTTTTGCATTCTTCTGGTGCATCAAAGAGCCCAAATTCAACAGTTTTTCATACTCTCACTCTGCAGGGTGGTCTACTCAACTCTAGTTTTGTCTATGGATTTCTTTGAGCCCTTCTTTGGGTACTATTTCTTCAATGCTTTACTGTTAGTTCTGCAAGCCCTACATATCTTCTGGGCCTATCTCATCCTACGAATGGTTTACAAATTTGCATTTGCTGGCAAGGTAAGAGGTTAAGTTGTTACTACAGACACCAGCATGCATGTATTCTTGTATTTTTAATTTTCTCTTTTATAGGTGGAGAAAGATGAACGTAGTGATGAGGAGAGTGAAGGGGAAGATGAAGAAGAGCTCGAAGATGAAGGAGATGGAGCAAACTGGGAACAAAGCAAAGATTCAATCAACTCTAAACTGGTGTCTCTAGCCAATAACTGTGTGCTGAATAACCTTACCAGCCAGAGGAGCATCAGCAGGCTACCCAAAGCCAGATAATGAACCATTCTGAAAATCATTATGTATATTTGTATATACTGTATGTGCATGCATATGACACACCTTATCATTTGTTTAAACTTTACTATGTGCAAACAGCTTGTAGATTATAATACAAACATGGAGATTGTTGCTGGTTTTAATTGAATTCACATGAATATAATTTAGACAAATTCCAGTAGAGATTTTTTTTTTTAAGTCAAGTCTACACTGCCTAGCTAATGTACTGCACCCTCTAGTGTATATAAATGTCTTGACATCAGACAACAATTATAAAAGTTTTTTATAGATTGTGTAAAAGACATGAACTCCAGTTAGTCAGTTAGGTTTATTTTCAGTGCTGTGGCTGATATAGGCTATTCAAATATTTTGGTTTTGGATGAAGTAGTAAGGTAAAGCCTAGCTGTTGTGGTATGGCTGTTGCTTCAGTTAATACCATAGTTCGGACTATATAATATAGTATTCATTTTAATACATTTAATAAAATGACCAATAGACATTCTTGTATTTTGGATTTCAATTGAACAAAAAACATGTATGAATGTAAATTAAACTGTGAATAAATATTTTGAATTATTTTAAGAAGTAACCTTCATTGTGACACAACCTCTGATTGGCACAGGGCAGGGTATGCTGTTATCAACTTCAGTGCATGTGTCTATGTAAGGGTCCAGCAGCACCATGTTTGGAAATGCTCTGTTGCCCTTCTTCTCGCTGACAAGATAAATTTGTCCCAGGACAGTGGTGCAACCACTGAAGAACTTCTTTTCCAGGCAGTCTTCCTCCAGCAGAGTCCACTCATCTGTGTCCACATCAAAGCGCAGAGCAAAGCCTCCAAATAAGTAAAGGGCGCCATTCATCTCTGTGGCAACTAGGTCATATCTGAAACAGTTGGTTCAGTTCAGATCAGACTGCAAAACCATTGTTATGTATCAAAAGTAAAGATCTTTTACCTTGGATAGGGAGAATAAGACACTACATCCCATTGGTTCTGTTCCACCCCATACCTCTGGACTCCCCCATAAGCCTCTCCATTCTCATCTAGGCCACAGGCCACATAGAGGTTAGAGCCCAGAGCAGCAGCTGCAGCCCTCTCCACTGCCCGGATCATTGGGCTAACAGACATCCATCCCTCTGAGCCAAGGACCAGTCTTTCCACATCATTCACCAGGCTCTCATCCATGGAGCCTCCAATCACATACAGCACATGGTCCAGTCCTACAGAGCAGTGACTGTGTCTGGATTTCTGCAGCGCTGGGCCCTCTGTCCACCGCTGGTTTAAACTGTTATAAATAAGCACCCAGTCCACACTGAACCACAGCACGTCTCTGAAATATCCACCTGTGACAATCACACTATCTCCTGTGCAAAAAGATAAAGACCATTGAAGCAAAGGAACACACACACCACCATTTACACCTTTACTGATCTTACCTACTGCTGCCACTGAATACTGAGTGAGGTTCCTTCTCTCCAGAGGGGCACAGCTCTGCCATCGCCCACTCAGAGGGTGAAACTGGTAGAGAGCCTGTGTGTTCTGATCATGTGGACCACCCAACACAAAGAGGGTCTCTCTCCCTCTGGTTCTCCGCAGTGATCTACCCACTGACCAGGAGGCTGGGAAGTGTTCATTTAGAGTACAGATTAGCTTGGCTCTGGGGTCTGAGCTCTTCATGTGACTCAACAGTTCAGTGATAAACTGAACAGACAGACATTCTGGCCTCACAAGCTCAATGAGCTCCAAGAAGTGTTCTTCCCTTTTTGGGTCAAATGACACCCATCGTAAAGTAGCATCCAGAACCAAGTCATCCTTCATAATGGTAAGATCATCACTGGCCAGTAGATCTGCTACAGAGTCCTTGGACAAAGACAGGAAGTCTACATCAGTGGTGAGAGCAGAGAAGTGAGTCAGGGCCACCTGTCGTGCTGCCCTGTACAGCTGTGAGCAGCCCAGCTGCCAGGCATAGGCCATCATACCCAGACAGTTACTGAGGTGTAGTTCTCGTTCCAGAAACTTACAGCACAGTAGCCGTGCCTGCTCCAGTTGAAGAAAGTCTGCTGTTTCGAGGATCCCAAGAACATTGTCTCTGTCCAGAGGTAAAATGGACCTCCTACTGTATTCTAACAAAGTTTTAAAATGATTCAGATTTACTCCTTTAATCACCACTCTGTTTTTGGTGCTCTCAATTCCATGGCCAAAGAACAGTGCCCTGAAGTAGGGGCTCTGCATGGCCAGTTGTTGACGGTTTACATAAAAACACTCTTGTTGTACTTCCAGTATGACATCAGGTATGGAAAGAGCTCCAGTCTCAGGATCATCTAATTCTTCTTTCTCCCATTGAATCTGCTCAGAGGAATCTAGTGATTTTCTCTTAGCTGTACCTCCACACGTCCTTTGCATAGTGCCTCTTGCATTCAGGCAACTGCAGACCAACACACCAGCTGGTGGTATAAATAACTTCTCTCACTGACTGCTGGTGGCTTGGTGCTGGCTTGGTCTAACAGGGAAATAGGGTCAGTTTAGAACTATGGGGCTTATAATCATGGTGGTCATGAGTATGTGTGTGAGGCACTTTTCCATTAAAAACACTTATCAAACAACGTCAAAAATGAGAATAAACCAGTGTCTACTGCATGAGCCCAACTAAACTAATAACACATTTTAGTCAGTGGGGGCGCTAGTAAATTTGTTGAGAGCACTTTCAGGTTGTACTTCCGGGTGTGGTAGCTAACATGGCGGTGAGTTCGTATCGTTTTTCTTTCATTAAATAAAAAGTAAACATTCTTATCTGTGTAATTTTACACCTTAGCCCTGTATTTTGCTTTATCATATGGTATATAATCTGTTGGTGTATTATTATAGAATACCCGCTATAAGAGACTAGAGTAATGCAAGCGTTTTGAAGCTATCTGCATTCACATGTCTTTATGCTTTTAGGATAAAGAGAAAAAGAAGAAAGAAAGCATTTTTGATTTGTCAAAATACATTGACAAACCCATTCGTGTAAAGTTTCAAGGAGGAAGAGAAGGTAAATAAATTGCCGCGAAGAAGTAGCAAGTGCGAGCTGTAATAAAAGAATAACCTAAGACTGTAAATGCCATGTTTTGCAGCCAGTGGTGTCCTGAAGGGGTTTGATCCACTGTTAAACCTGGTGCTGGACGGTACCATCGAATACATGCGTGGTAAGTGTGCACAAGTGTCCCTGTTCCTCACATGTAGGATATTGCCACAGTGTAGATGACCAATCAGAATAATACAGATGCACAATAAATATGGCAGAGCTTATTTTGTCAGGCCTAATATTGGGATGGGCATGGAAAGATTTAGTCCAGCCTAGTCTAATCAAGTCAAAGTTTGCACCATTACATTCAAAGTCGTAGAACTTCGTGCATGTAAAGAGTCCTTGTTCACTGTACACTGCAGTAGTGTTGCATCTACTGCTGTTGTCATTTGATGTAGGCGTTTTAATCCCTATCTGCTTCTATGATACAGTGACACTTTTTCTGTCTGTCCATCTGCAGATCCCGATGACCAGTTGAAGCTGACGGAGGATACGCGGCAACTGGGGCTGGTGGTGTGCAGAGGGACCTCTGTGGTGCTCATCTGCCCTCAGGACGGCATGGAGGCAATACCCAATCCGTTCATACAGCAGCAGGATGGCTGACATATTCTCACTGTTTGTCTCAGATTGTTATTTACAATGTTTTTGTTTTTGTGTTTCTAAAATGTAATAATTGCATTACATGCACAACACTTTTTGTTGTAAAATGTTGATCATGAGAAGGGCACTCAGAAGCGCTACACTTATGTTTCTTTGTGAAATACCAACTATAATTTGACCTATGATACAAACAGTTTAGGTGAAGTATTATTGCAAATTTATTTTTAGACTTTTTACTTTGTTTTGATAAGAAAAATTAAACTTTAAAGAATATAGTGTTTTTGGAGAGTCCACTCACTGTGTCACTGTGTCATATTTAACTACTGAGCCCTGTGTTCAGAACAGAGGATTTGGTTGTGATTTTACAGAGATAAAGGGCTATGGTATAGTGTGCAGATAAGCCACTCAAGCTTGTCCACACCCTGACAAAGACCCTAGTGTTTTTTTTAAATGCAGGTGCTTTAAGATGGGTGGTTCTACACTATTTCATCCTTTGAACATTGTTTCCACATGCCATTTTATACTCAACCAATCAAAGAGTCTGAAGAGATGGGGAGGCCATAATGCTGATTTATTTTTATTCTGAAGTTGTTTGATGTTGTGTATTTGTAGTGCATTCGCGTTAACATAAAATATGAACCTCCATCCGATGCTTGTGTACTTAAAGATTTGTAACCTGAAAGGGTCTTGAGGCCCATGGGATCAGGGCTAATGGGCGGAGGAGTGGTCGCTGAGGGGCTTTCAGGAGAGGGTTACTTTGCTAAAGCAAACTAAAAAAGCGAAGCTGCAGCAGAGCTACACGGCACGCCCCTTGGCAGGTGGAACAAATAGGTGAGCGGGCTCCACAGCATCGTCGCACATCCTCTGTCCGCGTTTCTGAGTCCGCTCCGTGGTAAAGCCTTGAATGTCACCGTGCAGAGGGAGGATGAAAGGGTGAGTGAGTTTATGTTAAAATGACCGTATTGTCTGCTGTAATTTAATACACTTGTTGGACACTTGTGCAATAGGCTACGTGTGCGCGCACTTCGAACGCAGTTTGCAACTGTTATACTTTCACAATAAATTTTGGAATGTGTTTTCCACTTCCAGTGTGCTCTTTGCTAAGTAACATGGCTCCCAAGGTCTGCATTACCCTCTTATCTCCTCCATCTCAGAGCTGAATTAGACTCAGTGCTGATGTGATGTGATCTACATTAAACATCCAGTTACGCTAAATGTGTGTGTTTTAATATAAATTAAATTCAGCTTTTAACACATGTTTTCAATTTGGCACAGCCACTTAGGCCTCTGAGATTGTTTTTCCTTTGGCAGGATGCTGTAGACTGGGCATGTGATTTGTGAGATTGTGGGTGTGGCTCCATCATGGAGGTGAAAAAGGATGAGGGTGGACCATCTGGGGATTCCTTTAAGCAAGGCTGTCACAGGACTGCCATTGTGGCCAGCTTTGTACTTTTCCTCATTATTGGGGTCTTTGTGGGATTGCTTACGAGTAAGTCTGCAAACTCAGTAGCTTTGATGTTATCTTAAAATGCTACATTACCAATTACCTAACTGCTCTTTCTTCATCATACCAGCATACCTTGTGCAGGAACAGCACAGCTTCATGGAGACAGTGGAGCTGAAGGGTCTGAACTATGATCCAGCTCTGCAAAATATAAACTCTGGGTTCTCCATAATGCTGTCTACAGTCCTAAAGTCTAAGGTTAGTGTTGTCTAACTTTTTGTGGACTACTTTTGTATTCAACTTATGTGTTATTCACTTTTTTCTCTTTGTTTTAGATAAAAAATATATTTTCAGCCTCAGCTATTTCTCATCATTACACTGATTGTATTATTTTGGCCTATGGGTATGTTGAATTGTTTTTGTTTGTTTTTATTGGATTAAAACCAAAAAAAATATTTCAAATAAACTACATTTTCTCCATAGAAATATTAACGGAGGGGTCATGGTGACTTTTCGACTGATATTTAAAAATTCAAAGATTCAGCAGTATTCTGACAATTATGTCCTGGACTTGCTCAGAGTTGGGCTCAACTCAGTAATGCATGGCCAGCCACTAGAGGTGCCACAGTTTGGGCAGATCAAAGCTATCATCTTACTAGGTATGCAGACTGCTTACATGATAATAACAAATCACTTACACTTCTGTGTGAAATGAAACTAATTTTCCCATTTTCATCAGGAGCCAGTGGAAAATCATTTTATCCCATTGGGAATGACATTAATGGTGAGTTTATATCATTGTGTTTTACTTGTGTTTGTTTAAGGCTCTGTGTATAATAATGGCTTTGCTTTATAGCCAGGTGCCCCGATAACACCTTCACTTGTGATAATGGCGAATGTTTGACCAAACTGAATCCAGAATGTGATTTTCTACCAGACTGTGCAGATGAATCTGATGAAGCACGCTGTTGTGAGTAGTCTCTTTATATAGTGTAACAAAGCAGAATAAGACTCCCTTACTCATGCTTATTTATTTCTGCCAAAAGTGTAGTTATATGCTAGCAATCTTTATTAGAAATTATAAGTACAAAATGTTAACACTAAATTACTAGACACATCTGAATATTTCTTAGTCCCTCATTCGCAACAATTTGGTTCTTTGACCTGCCTGTAGACTGAGAGAGTGGTCTGGGGCTAAAACTATTTCAGTGTCATTGTTTAGTGCACTCTTTGGTCTCTGTGCATGTAAAAGTTGTGACTGTGTGTCTCTGTAGCATGTGGGACTCGTCCTGCCATGGGGAGTCGTGTAGTGGGTGGAGAAGACGCCAGACACGGAGAGCTGCCATGGCAGGTCAGTCTGAGGCTGCATGGTCGACACACCTGTGGGGCCTCCATCGTCAATGAACGCTGGCTTGTCAGTGCAGCACATTGCTTTGAGAGGTGAGTGTTTATAGCTTTGTTATGTAGACTGTCACTGTATTGCACATGGTTAGTTGAAATGAACTGATGTTTTTACAGGGACAAAGATCCCAAAGAGTGGACAGCACTTGTAGGGGCCCGTCTGGTGAGTGGTGAGGAGTCTGAGTCTAAATTGGTCAACATCAAGTCACTGATAGTGTCTCCAGATTACAACCCCATGACCACGGACTTTGATGTTACTGTTCTGGAGCTGGAAACTCCCCTTATCTTCAGTCCTTACATTCAGCCAGTCTGTCTGCCTTCTGCATCTCATGTGTTCTCCCCTGGACAGACCTGCATGGTGTCAGGATGGGGAGCACTTAACCAGTTTAGTCGTAAGTCTACAAGCAAATAGAAAACATAGTAAATACATTATATTATATTCAATGAAGGATTTTCATTTGTGTGTGTGATAAATTTGCCCTTTTCTCTGGAACTTAGCTACGGTGCCCACCAATCTGCAGAAGGCAGTGGTGAAGGTCATTGACTCTGCAATGTGTAATAAGACATCAGTGTACAGAGGAGCAGTCTCTCATAACATGATGTGTGCTGGCTTCCTGCAAGGCAAAGTGGACTCCTGTCAGGTTTGTCCTTTATGTTAAATAAATCATATTGTTATTGTGTAATATCTTGTTGCAATCCCATCAGTAGTAATGGTGAAAATAGTATTCACTCATTCTTGTTTTTCTTGCAGGGTGATTCTGGAGGGCCTTTAGTGTGTGAAGGAGCCCCAGGCAGATTCTTCCTGGCTGGAGTGGTCAGCTGGGGCATAGGCTGTGCACAAATCAACCGACCTGGAGTATATTCACGGGTAACCAAGCTTCGAAACTGGATTTTGAGCTACACCGAATCAGAGGTGCCCCATGAAAAGCCAATGTTGGACACCAGTTTGCAAGCCACTGTTTCCGAAGAGACTTTCTACAATGCACCTGATCCTTGGACAATAGCTTTGGATATGCTGTCTGATACATCACTTTTTGGTATAGCCTTCTAAATAGGGCATTTAATATGTGTGTGTGTGCGTGTGTGCATGCGTGTGTGTGCGCGTGTGTGTGTGTGCGTGTGTGCGCGTGCGTATGCGTGGGCGTGCGGGTGTGGGTGTGTGGGTGTTATTTGTTGTTATTTTTTTTTCCTTCAATTTCATCTGTTTTCCAGTTTCAAATTGTACTGCGAATTTCCAGTGTAGTGCCACTATGTGCATAAACAAGGTAAACCCAGAATGTGATGGGGTTGTTGACTGTCCTAACCAGGCAGATGAACATAACTGTGGTAAGTAAATATATTTGCAAGTTGTTTTTTTTTGCAATGTACAATGAACCTTTCATTTATTATTCATTTGTTATATTAGCACATTTTATAATAAGTTGTGTTGTTTGTTTTAGATTGCGGTATGCGTCCAGCATTAGGTTCTCAAAGGATTGTGGGTGGAGTAACAGCCCGAAGAGGTGAGTGGCCCTGGATTGGCAGCCTCCAGTACCAAAGGCTTCACAGATGTGGTGCTACTCTTATTCACAGCAAGTGGCTGTTGACAGCAGCACACTGTTTCAAAAGGTACTGAATAATAAAGTTATTAATAACCGCATCCATGTGTAAACACATGAGTGATGTGAGTCTCTTTTTACAGTGACTCAAATCCCAATAATTGGGCAGTTATCCTAGGATCTGTGCTGCGCTCTGGGGTAGGAGCCCTTGTCATTCCCATTCAGAGGGTCCTTATTCATCCACACTTCAACAACACCAACATGAACTATGATGTGGCTCTTTTGGAGCTGTCTATGTCTGCACCAATGTCCTACACTATACAGTCCATATGCCTGCCCTCTGCAGTGCACCGCTTCATGACAAAAGCTGAGTGCTACATCACTGGATGGGGGTCAATGAGGGAGGGAGGTGAGTACTATGTTGTAACATGAATGTCAGTTGCATTTTATATGCTTTCATCACTTTATAACTCTTAACACAGGCTCCCTAACTAACCTACTGCAGAAGGCTACTGTGAACATCATTGACCAGGCAGAGTGCCAACTCTCTTATGGAAATGTGCTCTCTCCAAACATGATGTGTGCTGGGTACATGGAGGGGGGCCGGGACACTTGCTTGGTGAGATGTAGTACAAGAATTGGGTGACACACAAACCTTTGAACCTTAGGCTGGTCTTTTGGGAGGGCTCTGCAACTGTCTTATTGTTAAACAGAACATTTCTTTGATTCTTATCTCACAGTGAATAGTTGTTCAAGATAGAAAGTGAATGTTTCCCTTTCTAGGTTACTTTTAAAATTTTAACATTTACCTTTAACAATACAAACTGGTTCTTTAAGTATTTTCTTTTAAGGAACATTGCTGCACTTATGTTTCTTATCTGATGGGACTGAGTGGACTTTCCTTCCTAAAATACAGAGCTCCCCTTCTCACCTGCTCCCTCACTGTAATCTTCTTATGTAAGGGAACCCACAGGCATTCCTGTCTCGGTCAAAGCACCTGGCATCTCAGCAGCTATTCATTCTCTTGTGCTCTATCTGGCCACCTTGCTCCCACTTAATGATATTGCATTCAATGTAAACATGTGAGTTCTTAACATGTTTTCTTTTGCAGGGAGACTCAGGAGGACCACTTGCATGTCGTGAGCCTTCAGGCCAGTGGTTTATTGCTGGAGTAACTAGTTGGGGCCATGGCTGTGGAAGAATAGGTTATCCTGGTGTATACACACGAGTGACTTCAATTAGGAAGTGGATCTCTACAAATGTGCATTTGTGATGAACAAGGAGCCTCTTAAGGACACATCTTTGAGGTCTATATGAACCAAAGTTTTTTTTTAATGTGACGTAAGGTCATGGGTGCTCTACAAACTTTTCTGTGCAATTATGCCACCTGGGACAATCTAAAGTGCACTGAAAAACTAAGACACAGGACTTTCTTTGTACATGTGTATTTATTTCAATTATTTATTTACCAGACTCTTATCATCTTCACGTTTTGTACAGGCAGTGGATTATTATTACAAAGAGTTAAAAAAAAAAATCACTTTTACTCCCATGTCAATATTTTAGAGGTTTAGGTTCCACTCCTGTGGAAACAATGCAAGTACAGAGCCGTTGGCCCACAATTACACATAATATAAAGGCCCATTCATATCTTATCAATAACATACAATATTCAAGGAAGACTCCATGGATACAAGCCCACCAATGTGATGGCAGGACACAAAACTGTATTGTTCTCCAAGTATGCTTTTGAGAGGGACAGGAACTGGTTTGGGGGTTGTAGGTCTCACTTTTCAGATGTCTTTTCTGATGTCTCAGTAGAAGCATGCCTGACAAATTTCACTACACTCCTTTAAGCTCCAAAAATTTTGGCACAAATGAGAAACACTGCAAATTAAGCAAATCTACTGGACTGAAACTGTGGTATTTGCACAAACGTTCCATAAACAATTTATGCACAAGTGATGCATTATAAGAGCACAGCAAAGAAAGGCTCTGTCCTCTGTCCCAACTGTTCATTACATTTTGTTCCAACATAATTCAACTGGGAATTGAATAAAGCTTATCTTAAAATGAAGTGTGCTCATTTCAGCGTGTCTTCACTTACTGAGTGCTTGAAACTAATATTTTATATAAAATCAAACTAAAGTTTCTCAGAGCATCATGGAGTGGTCCACGAAGACAGCACTTATGCCCGGAGTCTGCGTGTGCGGAGCAGTGTCCTTATTGCAGAAACACATCCCCATGCTGCTGTGTGGCCTTCAGCATCCCTTGTATCCAAGAACAGGGAGGGTTTTTACATGCGGGCTCTTTCCCTCTGTAGCCTAGAGCTGTATGTTCGAGATACAGTATTCCAAGCATCCATATACCGGTCCATACACATAGCAATACATTTCTGAAAACAAAACAGAATGCATATATATTAACCATCATTACTGACCAACACCATTGTAACATAAACAGACTTAACCTAAAGTTAATAATCATCTTATATATTGAACTATTGAAATTACAGTAATTACAGAATTAGTACGTAGTGAGTAATTACAATAAACAATTAAACACTGGATGAAGTTCATGTCATACCTGTTCAGAATTGTCCAAGCTGCTCCCTGGTTTGCCAATGCACTTCTTAAAACATTTGTCTGTCATTCTCTGGAATAGAACACAACATGTATTATCAATGTTCAATCACTGTTTAATTTACAACACAATATAATCTATGTACAATTTAACTGTATGTAATGTACCTTTCTTAAGTTACAAACCAGAGCAATCAGTATTTCAGTCTAAATGGTCAAGTCATTAACAAATGAGTTACTTCAAAGCTGTACACAGTCATCTTCATAGAAAATAGTATATAGATGAAGTATATATACAGTACATATCCAATGAGAGTATTCTACCTGCAGTAGCTCCTGAGCATTAGCCACAGCTAACTGGACCTTGACCTGCTCCATAATAGTCCCAGTGTCGATTTTGCCCCCCGATCCTCCAGCTGAAAAATCAGAGCCAAAGCTGTCCATCTTGCAAATGTTTAAGTACTGAAACTTCAAAAGGTACAAAAGTTCTGGAAATACACGTGCTGATCACCAGCTGCAGCTACGCCAATGTCCTTGACTGCGGCGGAAGTCTTCCTGCGTCACTTCCCGTTAAAAGGTGAGCTACTCGTGTTATTTCTACGAAATGCAGTCCAAAAAAAAAAAAAGGTTTGTTCGTATAATGGTTTATTTCATTACGCAAAGAGGGGTTTCGAAGGAAAAAAAATAGGAGAATTACTGAAAAACTATACATCGATTTGAGTTGATACACGCCATAGATATTAAACGTTAAATATCTATGGATGCACGCGCTTCGCAAAGAATGACCACACGATGGCGCCAGGGTCCATTCCATCAGCACACAACCTGCGATTTTAATACCGCTTTTCTTCTCAGAAGAGGATTGGATTCAGGTTCCTTAAGCAAGACTATATCAAATAGGCTAATTATTGTATTATTCATTTTCTGTTACAGAGTATTAAATTTTGTTTTTACTAGACCTACTCCGTGTATACCTTGCATCTTGATTTTTTTTTTACTCTTTAGTTCATAGTCTACATCAGTTAGACCCACTTAAGTTTAGACCACAGACTTTTAAAACCACAGATTTTTTGGCCCTTGGAACAGGGTGCTATAATACGCATTGCATTGTTTTCAGAGCGTGGAGGTCCAGTCATGAGACTGACCCTTTCAAAGACCCCCTCCTTATGTTTCAGACAGGATGACCTCACTGTGGACCACCTGCCTTGAGAGAACAACTTACACCACAGCAAGTCTGCTACACTCTTGGGTTCTGTGGCCTTTCAGAAATAATTGCTGGGGGTCTGATTAGTGGCACTTTGGCAGAATCAAGGGTGCTTGTGTTGCATACATGCATATGCAAATGATCACATAATAAGCACTGAGACTACTTTCATTGTGTAATACAGAAGGCAGGAGGAGGGTTAACGTGCACTATGATGAATTCACCTCAGATTAAAATCTGTTTCAATCAATTCACAAAATGTCTTTAAAGTTCTAAGCTCTTTGAGTACACCTAAGCATTTGGCCAGTGAAATGTAGTTATATTAGCCCTATTTGACCATTTTTATGTACACTACAATACTGACAATTGTAGTCTATAAAGTAATATAAATAAATAGCAATAAAAAAAAATAAAAGCATTTAGAAATAACTCTTATTTCTTCTGCAGTAAGATTTTATTCACACACCAAGTATTTACAGACATGTCTGTCCACCCTGTCCCAGCTGTCCATTACACTAGGCCAACGCACACAGTGTATTCACTCTTTGGACTTGATTGGTGTTGACAGCTAAAATCTGGGTTTTCTTGATACATTTATGTAAATCCAAGTGCTATTGAAATTCTTCAGGAAATGTGAAGAATTGTGTCCCAGAATGATCTCATTGTGCATTGGGAGATGTAGGCATGAACAGATCTGAGAGCTTGTCTCTCCCATTCCACCTGGGTTATGTTGAAGAAGCCAAGTTGTGTCAAATGTTAGAATCATACAAATATGTCTCTTTTACTACATCCAGTGTGTTTTCTAATTATTTTTGTAAAGTCAAGCAGACTGCTAGGGGGCCTTTTGACTCTGCTTTAAAAATGTTGTTGTTTAGAGGTGCACTGTATGTAAGTTTTCTGGTGAGGGCACGGGTCTGCCACCTGCTTGTTCCCATGGAAAAGTTACTGCTTTGCAGTGATAATTCCACAGTATGGCATTAATGTATTTGTCACTTGAAGACAAGTAGGTGGCCAGGTCAAATCCAATTTACAGATAATCTATGGAGAAGTGACCCCCGCAAACACTATGAATGCATGATTTTTAAGACAGACACGCCTTTACAACTCCATATCCTCGTTGAATACTATTGTGGAGGACTCCATGGAACACTCTAGACAAGCAGGTGACATAATGCACCTTGTACCCAATCCAACCTTTAGCATTTGTGTCAAATCGTATTACAGACTATAATATAAAGAATAGACTAGATTATGCCAATTGACCGTTATTATCTTTTTATAAAGGCTATCCGGTCTAATAATAGTGTCGTACCTACTAATTTAGCTATATGCATGGGTGCAGTAGGCTGGCGTATGTCTCCTATGAAGAAGTTAATTGTTATTGTCTAGTATTAGTTCTTCAGAGAGGCAGATCCCCGTAACAGAGGCGGTTTGGTTCAAGAGTTGGACAGAGAATAAAGAAGCGGTGCGCATTGGACAAAGAGTGGAGTAGGGGGAGGAGCCAGTGCCAACTCTACTCTGCTGCCTCTGCTCTTTCTCTCGCTCGTACTGTGAGTGTGGCTTTACGAGAAAGACCGAACACAACTTTTCCTGTTGTTATAACTTCAAGATCCCAACAACAAAACGCAACCCAATGGCTTTGCAACAATACGGACACTGTGGACGAGACGCTACTTTGAAATTGGAGGACCCCTTTCTCTAATTGTGCAGAAATTTGGGTTCATTTAACGATTGAAGTTGGGGTCGACATAAAGGACTACTGACCACTTCGCCGTACGGTCAAGGTAAATGTTTAAAAATGTCTATACCTAAACTACTTTTTATATTGTATAATAGCAATGTACTTTGTACTCTGTTCTACACGTGCTATAGGCCTGAAGCGTAATAGAGAAGAGTTGTAAGTAGTCAGATAGCTCTGGCTTTGATGTTGGCTGCAGCCGCTGTTGTAAAGCTGGCCGGATGTTTGCAGACTAACTTGGGACGAAAGTTGAGTACAGGCTAAACGGCCCTGCTGACCATAGTTTCATTTTTATCCCCATTTGAATTTCATAGTCTGAGGCACTGCGGAAGTATATTTCTATTTTAGCTATGCTGAATGGCTCTTTTATCTCGCTTACTAGGAAACAGTCGATCCTGATGATGTAGGTAGGACAATGAAAACAAAGTGCTGCCATATCCTGTAATTTCACCATAAAGCCCACATCATTTTTTAAAGTATGTTTTTGAAGTGTCTAATGTTCACCTTTTGTTTATTAATGTGTAGTTACGCTTTATTTACGGTAAAGTTTTCTCGTAGAATGATTTATTAAAGGTGCATTGTGTAACTTGTTAGTGGAGGATCTGCCTCCAGCTTTTCTCAGTTGATATGGTATTACATTGCTCATCATGTTCTAGTTGGGTTTTAAATGTAATATAGTTTGCACTTATTCAGGTAAGCGTTTATATTGCTAAAAAGTGTAAACATTTTTTCTGTCAGTGGGCTTGCCTCTCTACAGATCTGACCTGTAACTTGCCCCGGTGGTACCACTTGCTTGTCTCCTTGGAAATGCCATATAGTAAAGGAACTTTTCATCTCCCTGGGGCAGGTGGCTGACCATCAAGTGTAATAGTTAGGCTTCAAAGTGCACCATTAAGATTTGTCTGTTGGTTCAACAGAAGAGATATGAACTGAAGTATATCTGTATATTTGTTTGGGGTCAGTACTTTTTTTTTTCTTTTTTTTTTTACTATACAATAAGATATAAGTTGGAAAAGGTTGAATTAATAACTTCTATGTTTGATTTTTTTTAACAGTGTTGTACATTCAGAATATTTTTTGTGGTTTAAATCTGCTCTTGGGTTGTTGTACTAGTGGCATAAATTCATAAATTACGTCAATATTATCATTCACATGATTTATATTTACCTCAGCAGTATATTGCACTTCAAAATGTGTTATCGTGACAGGCCTCTAAAGTAAGTTTAAAGGCTTGATCTGAGCTGTCTTATGTGAGCCGGTAAGAACAGGCGGACCTCATTTTATTCAGTGTATTTCAAGGTGACTCATCTCCCTGAAATGTTTATGAGGGAGGAAAGCAGGAACTACTAGGCCAGGTGTTGCGTGCTTATCATTTATAACTCAGACCTATGTAAAGCTTCAGCTGATAGGCCATTTTTGATTCTCTGATTTTATGTTTTATAGACAACATGTCACGCCCAAAGTCAACTCGCCTGTTACTTTTTATCCCTTATCATATCCTCATCGCTTTCATCTTTTCAAAAGTCTGAAGTCCATTTCCGTTTGTCCAGTGACTCAGTGTGGAGGGGACTGGTGGAGGGTGTGCCTAAGTCAAAAGAATTTTTGCCTTACTTCAAAGTGCTCAAATCTACTGTTGTCTGATTTATACTGGTTTCCTTTTACAGGCCCATGTCAAGATGTCTGTCAGTAATCACGAAAACCGAAAGTCCCGCTCCAGCTCGGGATCCATGAACATCCAGTTGTTTCACAAGACGTCCCACGCTGACAGTTTGTTGACCCAACTGAACCTATTGCGCAAACGAAATGTCTTCACAGATGTTGTCCTGAAGGCTGGTAACCGTGCTTTCCCATGCCATCGGGCAGTCTTGGCTTCCTGTAGCAGATACTTTGAGGCCATGTTCAGTGGAGGACTTAGAGAGAGCCGTGATGCCGAGGTCAACTTTCACGATTCGTTACATCCAGAGGTTCTGGAGCTTCTGCTGGACTATGCTTATTCTGCCCGGATCATCATAAATGAGGAAAATGCGGAGTCACTCCTGGAAGCTGGGGACATGCTTCAGTTTCATGACATTAGGGATGCTGCCTCTGAGTTTTTGGAAAAGAATCTCCATCAAACAAACTGTCTGGGAATGATGCTCCTGTCAGATGCCCATCAGTGCCAGAGACTCTATGAGTTGTCATGGAGGATGTGTTTGGCTAACTTTGCCACGCTCTTTAAAACAGAGGACTTTCTCAGACTGCCTAAGGACAAAGTGAAGGAGCTTATTCTAAGTGAAGAGCTGGAGGTAGAGGATGAGAGTCTCGTTTATGAGGCTGTAATAGACTGGGTCAAAGCAGATATGGACCAGAGGCACAATGAGCTCCCGGAGCTGTTACGCTGTGTCCGATTGGCTCTGCTGCCGGAGACTTACCTACTGAAAAATGTCGCTTCAGAGGAGCTGGTCATGTGTCATAAAGTGGGTCGTGAGATCGTAGAAGATGCTGTGAGCTGCAAAATGAGGATCCTTCAGAATGATGGTCTGGTCACAGGGTTTTGTGCTCGCCCCCGAAAGGTAAGCCAGGCTCTGCTGCTGCTGGGAGGACAGACATTCATGTGTGATAAAGTCTACATGATTGATAACAAAACTAAGGAGATCACACCCAAAACAGACATCCCCAGCCCCTAGGAAGGAATGCAGCGCTTGTGCTATTGGCTGTAAAGTGAGTATATGTTAAATACATGTTTATTACAGTCAGTGCATTCTGTTTATATTCTGATGAGATTTTTCCTGTGCTGTAGGTTTACGTCACTGGAGGGCGTGGCTCAGAGAACGGCGCCTCGAAGGATGTGTGGGTGTACGACACGCTGCATGATGAGTGGTCCAAAGCAGCTCCCATGTTTGTGGCCCGGTTTGGACATGGATCAGCAGAGCTGGACCACATGCTTTATGTGGTGGGAGGACATACGTCTTTGGCTGGCTCCTTTCCTGCCTCTCCCTCTGTGTCTCTCAAACAGGTGGAGCAGTATGACCCTCAGACAAATAAGTGGACACTGGTGGCTCCTCTTAGAGAAGGAGTGAGCAATGCTGCTGTGGTCGGTGCCAAAAACAAACTGTTTGCTTTTGGGGGCACAAGTGTGAACAGAGATAAATACCCCAAAGTACAGTGTTTTGACCCTTGTCAAAACCGCTGGTCTGTCCCAGCTTCCTGTCCACAGCTGTGGCGCTACACGGCTGCAGCAGTAGTTGGAAACCATGTGGTTGTGATCGGAGGGGATACAGAGTTCTCTGCTAGCTCTGCCTACCGCTTCAACAGTGAAACGTACCAGTGGTCCAAGTTTGGAGATGTGACAGCCAAAAGAATCAGTTGTCATGCAGTAGCTTCGGGAAACAGACTATACGTGGTGGGGGGCTACTTCGGGGCTCAGAGGTGTAAGACTCTGGACTGTTACGACCCGTCATCAGACTCCTGGGACAGTGTGACCAGTGTGCCCTACTCTCTCATTCCCACTGCCTTCGTCAGCACATGGAAGTACCTCTCAGCCTGACCCCCTCATGGTGAGTTATTACTTTAACTACACTAGATATTCAGCCCATAGAGTCACTGTCTGTGTGTATAAAAGTCCTGGTGAGTCAACACTTTGGTGCAAGTGAGGTGGAAGTGCCCCTGTAAAGCCCCTGACTGTTTTTAGCGTTGCCGTTGGTAACAGTTACATATTATCTAACTGTGAAGGCTGGCTGTTGGATAAACACAGAGCAGTCCTGGTTTAGAGCGCTGGAGGAATGTGAGCTGTGGGTAATTACAGAAGAGCAGTGACACAGGCTGTGACTGACAGCAGCGAGGATCAGGTCTGAACATGCAGCACAGGAGATAAAGCAGTGCGGCTCCTCAGGGCTGGCCCCCGGACATACCTAAATAACACTATATGAGTCAGGAGTTTCAAACTGTTGTAAATCTTAATAGCTGATCTGACACATAGCCCTCTCCAAACTACTGGAGCCTGAAGGAGGCTTTTCTTAACTTTTCTCATCTTTGGCTTATCAAGCTAAATCTGATTATGAAAACCTCAAGATGTTTCTAAGTATATATTTTTAAAAACTCTTGTAATAAATTTAATGTGATGAGCAAGCTGTCAGTCAGTGTCAAGAGTCAGGTCCTGATGGTGAAACTGATCTTTACAGGATTGACATATGATAAAGTGGAAACACATTCTTCTCAGTATCGATATGTTCTTCCTCAAGGAACAACAGGTGCCTTCTTTCACAGATACTCAGGAGACAATACATTTTAATCTTGATCATGTTTAATTCTAAACGGCTTTGTAGATGTTGCCATGATATTATAAAATTCGTTCTGATTCAGGAGCTGATGTAATCTGTGGAAAATAGTTGACTGTCAGTGCTGCCTGACAGATTTTCTACTAGGGGTTTTGTGGTTTTATGTCATGTTTGATCTTAATATGGCCCTTAATTGAAAAACCTCTCATTAAATCACATGTAGCCTTAAGCACTGCAGTTTAATATACATTTAATTTTATGTGTAGCAACCACGTAAGTGTAGCCGTAATGAAGGAGAAAAACATCCATGTAAAGCCCTTTTTCTACAGTAAACAGCTGGATGTGATGGAGATGGGGGCTTACCATGACGTAGTGGTCCGCTGGCTCTCTGGAGCTGTTTTGAGGGGGCAGAGCTGGAGACAGACAGGCTGGCGAGAAGAGATCAGAGCAGCAGATCCTTATGAACATTTACTTATAGTGGCTCTCATCCCCACTGACTTCCTTTATGTTTTAATTACACCAGGGATGGAAAAAGCTCAGGTTTCCAGCAGCCACAACCATAAAGCCTGATTTAGGCCTGCATGGTGCTCTTCACATCCTGGACAACAGGGGTTTGGGGTAGCAGTGAAAATAAGTTTAGAAAAGCAAACCAGGGTGATCAAGTAGCATAATATCAAAATAATAATGCCATTATAAATCTGTGGTTATCATAATTTGTTAAGCATATATGAAATGTGATGATCTCACCCCCTCAGATGGGAGCAAGAGCCAGGTCTTCCTATTGATTTCTATGAGCAGGCAAGGCCCTTTTTATCTTCTAACATTATTAACAATATTTATTTTACGCCCCTCCCTAGTAGGCCTGTAACGATAATCAATAAATCGATTAATCGTACGATAACTTTTCCAGCCACGATAAATTCTATTTGCATGCTTGTTTGTTTTCCTCGCTCTCTCTCGCTCTTTCTCGCTCTCAAAGAGACTGAATGTTAGAAGCTTGTATCGCTCTCTGACTCCTCACGTTTAACAAGTGTAATGACGCTTGAACCAAATGCGCGCGTTGTCTGAGTGCAGAGGTAGCACGCCGCTGTCTGTGCGGTGCTCTAGCAGCACAAGCTAGCGCCGCTGTCAGAACCAAAACATTTGATCGCGGAGTGACAAAACAAGTCACGATGCCGAATCAACACGAGTGAACGGGACACGTTTCAACAGCCACATGCGTCAAACGCTCAAATGCAGCGAGCGCGCAAATAACGATCAGAAATGTCTCAAACCCCAACAGCCGACATAAACCCAAAGCGACACAACTAGCCTAGCGCCCGAGAGAACCCGAAATCCCGACACCGAACCGACACGACACCAGACAGGACAGAGGCTCCCTCATAGAGAAACAGCATCCTGTGTTGCGGGTTAATACGAACACTTCAAGACCAAATTGACGAGACTCACAGCAGCAGCCACAGAGATAGGAGACACAATATTCCAATGTAAGTCAATCACTAAAATAACTTTTAAGGACAATTTTGTTACAGAGACTTAAAATGTCAATATTATCGTTTATCGCAATAAATTCTTGGTCAATTAATCGTCCTGCAAAATTTGTTATCGTTACAGGCCTGCTCCCTATCTCCAAGCATTGATATAATGCTGTGATTTCACCTGAAACCTAGCAATAGTAAAAACTACAATAGTAACAACTAGGACGTCTGTCTCTGCAATTTTTTAACAAACTGTTTACGTTTGTCAGGTGTATTATAACATATTTTTATGATTGTAACACATTATAATGATGCATTTAATTTGCCGTTATCAAAAGTAGAAAAACTCTTGCACTCTGTCTTACCTGTGAGTTTTATTAACAGCAGAGCAAAATGCCATTTGGCTAGATTCTGAAATGTTGCTCCACTGTAAATAAAGCTCACCTTTTGCAATTAAGATAGTAAGAGTGCAGGAGTTTTTCTTCTTTTGATTTTGATGATGATGTGCCATCTTTATATTAAGTTCACCATCACCATTTACCCCCACGCAGTGGCCTGAGCTACAGTAAATCTGGGAAAAACAGGGTTCTATTTTGCACCATTTGGCCACCATCATAACTAAAGCCTGCCTAAAAATACTTCCTTAGGTTGTTAACTTTCAGCTGGGGTCAGAGAGAAAAATAATAATGTGTACTCGGTCCTTTCATGTTTACGACCAGGCCAACAACCACTAGTCAGCTGTTGGACCGTTCACTAGTTCTGTTGTGAGTTTTTACGCACTCGTGAAACCACTCTTCAACTCATCCTCCTACTCCCACCCTCCCCCCTGGCCGCACACTTAGCTGCTTTTGCCTGCCCTTTAAAAAGCCAACCATCCTTTCGCTAATTTGGGAGGAATGAAGGTGTGGCTTGCATTCCCATTAGTAAAGGTTTGTAAAGGAGCCTTCTGGTCATAGATATATGGTTGTCCCGGCAGTTGGAAGGGCATGTATGAGATTACCAGTCCTCGTGCTCTTTTTGTCACCACCTACTGCAGCTTGTGGTCACTCTGTGTTTCCACCAGATGTGACCAACCACAGGCTCCAGGGCCAAACCCAAAAGCCACTGTTGATGGAAAAGCATTAGGTAGTGTTTGTTATGGTCTGGATTGTTCAGTAAAATAAAATAAAATGCAGAACAATTATTTTTTTATTTTTTAAATAGAGTGACATAAGTAGTATAACAAAAATTGGCATATTGATTAATCACGATTTTTATTTTAAGACCTGTGGACTTAAGAGACTCAAGACAATCATTGGTGATTGACTGAATTTCAATTTCAATTCAAATTCAATAATTTGCACAGCCCTAGTATCGAGTTCATTACTTTTTAGTTTGTAATAAAGTAGTAAAAGCACAAAACATGTCTCCAATATTACAAAGACAACTAGATTATTATATATATCAGAAGCCCCCAAAACATATAAATAAAAGCAGGAGTTAACTAAGTAGCCTCCCAGTCTAGTCTGTGATCTCTTTACACGCATGAAACCAAGGGCATAGTATAAGCATAAGGTCATGCCACATTTGAGGCTGGTCTCTTGCCCCAAACCGCTGAACTGTAACAGTCCTGGGCTGACTCCAGCCTGCGCCGGGGCTTTTGTTTTCTCTGCCCTCCCTCCTCATCATCCCAGGCCACTTCTGAAAACACACTCACTCTCTCACACGCTTCTTTTTACCAACATGCTCAGCGGCCATCAGAGAATAGATCCAGGGCGCGAGATGATGGTGTACACCTGGACAGGGTCAGGGGTCAAACAGGGCAATGAGCCAGCTCTCCTCATCTCGAGACAGCTGCTGTAAAATGGTGGAGGTCAGAAGGAGGCACGCAGAGGCCCCACTCACTCAATACTAATGTTTTATTAATGTCTGACTGTGAGGGCCACCAGGAACACGGGCTGAATACAGCTTTTATTTTGGCATCTGTGTACAACAGAGTGACACACACAGTCAGGGGCAGCACGTGCACACACACACTTCTGCTCCCCAGAGGAATCAGACTACACATTACAGCCCTCGGCACGGCTGCTTCTATTTGCATAAACTTAATGGACTTTTTATTGGGCTTTTCTCCACGCTGCCACAAGCAGAAAAGGAAAAGTGGAGCGACGCTCCGAATGGCCGCATAATCACCCAGACTAATTTGATTAGGCCCTTAAAAAGCGATGAGCTGTCATACACTTAACGGGCACCTCTTGTGTAAGCCAGCTGAGGGCCTGGTAATTAATCACCATTACGCAATATTTGTCTGTGAAACAGTGGTCTGAGTGCAGCACACCCACTGACTCCAAACTCTTTGTTCAGTTCCTAAACATCTTTCAAGCATTCATTGAGACACGGCCCATTAACGCATGTGCTGTCCTAGTTTAAGACAGTGGTGCTCATCCTTCAGTCTGTTATTTCGCGGCTAAAACAATGATAACTCTGGGTGGTCATTAGCTCCATGACTGTTGGACAGAAAAGATTCATACAGTAAACCAGACCAGTGAAAGATGTTGATGTTACAAAGACTTTTAATACAATTTATCTTTTTAATTTTGTGTAAAAGAGTGCTTATAAAAAGTGTATAGTAATAATGAACTATAACACACCCATCTTTCATTATGAGTAACTCTAAACTAACAAAGGCTAAGTAGGGGTAGTGACAGACAGGTTGGACCTTGTATAGCTACAGTGTAAATTCCCAGTCCATCTGTTTGTCTGTAGAGAGGAAACAGGCTAGAGTTACTGCAACAGAGTCCACTCAGGCTTACACCTATTAACCTCACCACCTGTTTCATCTAACTCTCATCTGACAAACTGATATTACATTTAACACACTTCTTTGTAGATAGGCCTTTCACAGTAAATACTGTATCAATTTATTGTTAAGTGTATGATAACTGGAAGAATATAGATTATATTTTGGGGCTCAATATTTATCGTAGGTATATTTTCTTTGCAAAAGTGGGAAAATTTTTGTTATTTAGTTGTAATACAATTTGCACTGTAGAGGGTTAAATATGGCTAATTATTGGATCATTCTACTTTTTATTTGCTGCTACTCATGCCTTTTAATGCTACGGTCTATTTAAAAAGACTTTACTGGGATTATCTTGCTTTATTTATTTATTTTCTTAATCTGTGGCATAAAGTAGTTTCAGTATTATCATTTATCACAATATTTCTCTCTAGCAATATATCATGCTTCAAAATGTGTTATCATGAGAAGCCTATATTTGTAGATATTTTGCTATGCAGCTGATATACAGTCTTGCCCTGCCCATTTAAGGTCATATTTAGCAGGTTTAGTTTTATCATTGACATCAGATGGTCCTGGCTGTGACCTGTGCTGTAAAACAAACAGGAGCAGTGGAAAGTTCCATGCCTGTGGGGGTTGCATGGATAAGAGCTGCCAGTGTAGCTCTACTGTGGCTTTGATCAGGAACAGTGAGCTGACCAGCGGCACCATAACTGTTTAGTAATGAGGCCAGAGCAGTTTTTAATGTGTTTCAAAGGCATGGACCATGAACCACACAGTCCCAAGTCGGGTTCCCTGTAGTTTTCTTTCTTTTCTCCTTTTACTTGTTTCATATATTTAGCTGCTAGCCTGTTATTATTGTTAATTATACAAAATAAGTGAATATATGTTTTGATTTGAGCCATATTTGGATTTGTTATTCTGGTTAGGGATGAGTGATATGCCAAGAAAAATCATATAATTTTATAGAGTAGATTTTTGTAGTATGTTTTTATCTGTTGTCAATAGCCAAGAAATTTTTAGCGATCTCAAGCTTTGCATTATATTTGAACTGTTAGGATTTTGCAGACTGGATGGTCTTACTTATGCAACTATTTCAGTTTGTCAAGGGTTATGATTATAGCCCTCTTTCACTAACTCTACTTACACTAATGAGAAGGTAAACATTTTCTACTTCAAATATACACTTTAATATTTATTTCTTAATATAGGGATATGTTATTGTCTGTGTCCGTGGCTAGTTGCATGTTGCCGTGTTGCTTTGTGAGCCTCACTGTGCCTCGGGGGGGACCTACAACAGTAGCAGATGTGTACAGATCAATGAAAGCTTCTGTAGCTCGTCTTTGTGTTTGGAAATGAGAACGTATTAGGTTATCCAAACAGGCCCCCAGCAGAGAGACGGCCCCTAAGTGTCAACACTGCAGTCTGTTCAAGAGTAACATCCATCGTCTTCTGCTTCTCACAAAAAAATGTTAATTGCGAATAAGCAGCGAGTACGGGACTGGCTCCACACATCCACTGGAACATTCCACCGTAACAGCGAGGAAGGAAAATTAGACGTTTTGGCATCTGAGGCCAAACAGAAATGACAGGGACCAAAGAATCCAAAGTATTCAGATAAGAGAGAGATTTTTTAAAGATTGAAATGTGCTAAATATGGTTATGTCTTCATTGAGATTCAAGTATTGCACACAACATAAATGGACAGTAACCACACAAACACAGAAATATCAGTCAGTTATAGTTATATAGTTTCAGTTATTATGTTGAGTGTTTTTGTAATTTTTTTCAATCAGCTCTTTTGTAGGTTTTACATTAGAAAGTGTGCTCTCCAGAAAGCAATTGCTATAATCAGATTTTTTTTGTTTCATTTTTTGTACTGAACTGTCCTTACTGTGTGAGTGGGCTGGCATCTCCGCAAACCTGGCCCCCTCCTGCTTTTTTCCATGGAAATGTTGTTCCCTTGCCTTCTCCAGAAAGTTACATAGTGCTGCTTCAAACCATTTCCTTCACAATAAAGTTGAATCTAACCTAATATTTGCCTAGCAGCATACTTTGAACTATCAATACTTGAGTACTTCTTCTACCTCTGGCGTCACATATCACATAACTCTCTTTGCCCTATGACTAAGCATTGCCCCGGCCCTTATTACCAGCATCATTGCCATAGACATAAGTTCATGTGGACATTCCTGTTTGTCCCATACCCTCCTCGTCATGTGGTCTGGCTGTCTGAGGTCCACACACACAGCCATTCACAAGACCTGCATATTAATCTCTCCTTCTCTCTGTCTCCTCCAGGTCTACTGCCCCTGTCTGGTATGCAGCCTGTACCCACCGCACTGTGCACACACCGTCGCAGTCCATCCAACGTGATCTACATTAATATCACAGAGGCCACGAGAGCAAGTGCAAGTCTGTTTACTCATCTGTGCGGTGTGGTTTTCCCATGAACTGGTGCCTGGATACATGCCTGTGAGAAGCAATGATCAACTCTACATTCACTACACAAAGTTTGCCTTGGACACATATGTCATATTAAAGAGGCTGTACCTGATTCTTTCTGTGTAGTTGAGCAAAATGTGTTTGATCTTAGCACAGATACATTATAATCAAGCAGATTTTAAGGTAGAGATGAGATCACTGTGTGCTGTATGCATCTAATTATAAAGCAATTTATTGTCCAACAAACCAGGAAGTGCACTCTTAGCATGCTAGTTGTTGTTGTTGTTGTTGTTGTTGTTGCATTACAGAGATTGCAAAACTGTGATCTGGCTTCTGAAAGTTGTGAAACATGCTTAAAAACTAATTCCTGTGAATAATTAGTATGCTTAGAATGCATGAAGTAAGTGAAAAGTAACATTGGACCACTACAAACCGTTTAAAATAAAGTAGTTCATGTTTTGAAGACAGTAAAAATCAGGTACAGCACATAGTTTACAGTTCTAGTTTGAAAGACTGTGAAGGGCTCAGCAGTTTCTAGTTTGACAAGAAAATTGTGTATGATTTTTATGTCTTCTTCCTTTCTATATTTTAAGCCCTCGTATTCGGGCTTCCCTCAATTTTGGTGAACTAAATCTGTATCTTTCTCAGCATATAAATACATACCCACATTAAACAGGAAGGCTTTTGTGGTCAGAAAAGTTACATTGTATTTCAGGATGTTATTTTAAATTCTGCCAGTAATGCTCAGTTTGTCTCAGGGCTGTGTATAGTTTTTGTCAATGTTATCTTACTATTTTTTATGAATGTACTTAAAAACATTTTTAAGTGATCTTTAAAAACTTTATTGCCAAACTTAAGAAGCTAACTCATTTTTACTGACTACAGAATAGAAAGCTAAGTTGTTGAAGGTATAGTTAACACATTGTAACTTTAATATTTTATTTCAAATCTTAAATAGAAGTCTTCTGTGAGTAGATTGTATTTTTGCTTTTTCATGACTTTGTAGCTGCCTTTGATTTGCACAGTTTGTACAAAGAACTTTTACTGGTCTTAATTTTGTTTTTTGTCTTAACCCAGTGTAGGGTATTGTGAATAGTCCAAGCCTTTTTGTAGCAAATACTGGAGTCTTTCCTCCAACTTTTCTATGTGCAAGTCTTAGGATTTCCTGTAAAAGATGTACTGATAGTAGCTGTTTGTTATTTCATGCTCCGCTCGTGTTCTGTCAATAAACCGTCATTTGAACATGTATTTCCTTGCATTTGGCTCCTGTGTCCTCTCCTCAGAATGACTGGAATCCCACTTGTGTATCATCAAATGCAGCTCTGGTTGCTATAATCACACATGGCCTTAACATACTTCACATAGTTTACACACAACCAGGTTTGGTATTTACAGCGCACCTGTTTCTCTTCTTTCTCACCATCAAAACAAGTGGGAGTAGGATATAGTAGGTTATAAGCAATTTCATTTTCTTTTGTTTTCTTTTTTACATTATTAAAGGTCCTATATTACACAAAGTGGATTTATGTTTAAGGCTTGTTAGAATGTTGTTTGCTTTTCAAAAACATACCAGGAGTTGTGTTTTGTTTCATTCACTCACTCATGTGTGAGTAATCCTTTATTATTAGTCTGTCTACATCTCCAAAGCTCAAAATGCTCTGCTCCACCTTGTGATGTCATGTAGTGATAGTTTTGAAGTTAACAGCTCCTTTTACTTTTAGTTCAGTAGAGATCGACAATTCCAGGACTGAAATCATACAAATGATTCTAGTGAATCTGAAGTGTTTTCTGATTAGGAGAAGAACTCAGCCTAAATATGCAAGATTTGTGTGTCAAACTAAACATAACTCCAGACATGTTTCTGATGAGGAAACAACATTATAATATAAATCAGAAAATACTGTAATATGGGACTTTTAAACAAAGACATAACAGAATTAAACATAAACCACAAAAATCAGGATTAAGTTTGATACCATTCCACAGTTGTTACATAATATAGTTCACATGCTCAAAAAGTGTGTTTGTGCTCCTGTATGTTTATTATGTCTCACAGTGACATGACACTTCAATTTGTACAATACAAAAAGTACTATTATATTTTCCTCTAAATATATGTCAGCCATGATGTTCAGATTCAAAGCAATTGTTTAATTAATAATAAATTATCATAAATACTTAATCTTAACTACAACATTTGTCATTTCTATGTATATATATATATGACTCTGTAGAAAAAGGTGTCTCCTGTAGTAAAGACACATAGTGCACCTTTAAATGTGGTTGTCCCTACAATCACATTTAATGTGTTATACTCATCTACTCTATGCTGTCTCTGGCAAAGACTGGCAACTTTCCACTGCAGATTTGCTGGGTTAGGTTAAAACTAATGAGATCAAGTGATATCACGTTTTGTTGACAGTTCTATGATGTAATTGTGAAGAGGTAGAACAGGAAGCATCAAAACTGCTCATTGTAAAAAGACCAAAATTTGAAACATGTTTTTAAGAGATAATAATTATGTTGATTCAAATGTTCCTGTGGCAACAGTGTGGATTATTTGATTATTTGTGCCTCAGCTCTGAACACAAACTGCCCTGTTGATGATTTGAATGGTGTTTGCAAGTTAAATCATTGCTATTTGTTTCCTCATATGATTCTAGGGCCAAATATTTGTTTAGAATATGTAAAGGCAGCTTGCTCTTCACAAATTAAACTGCTGTCCTGAGTTTGTCCAGTGTGTTCTGTTGAGATGAGCTCTTTAATGTGTCAAATTACATAAAATGTTGGACTGTGACATAATGCCTCAGTGTTGTCGGGTCTTTTCAAGGCCAGGGACAGAACTTCAAATGGCCGCTGTTAATTGGATGTAAACAAGCAGTGGCTGCTCCAAAAACACTGATCGTCCTGTCTATGACATCATTACACAGCGCCGCCCTGCGCACTGGGCCATGCCAACACTGGGCACCATGGACAAGCTCTCAGTGTAGAGTCAGTTATCTGTGCTATGTACAGAGACAGCGGCCAAACAGACAGAGATGAAACACCCCAGTCTGAAAAGAGCTGGCAGAGGACAGCAGGGTGAGCCCCAGCTAATGACAACTATTGTGATTGTGAATGTTCAAACACATTTTACCGACTGCAATTAAAGCACAGGGAATAAATAGATATTTCAAAGTCGGTCAAAAACAAAAGGAGCTCTGATGCTGGTGAAACAAAAGATTGGACTGTATTCAACAATAACAAAGCACCACAACAGTATGACCACCCGGTCTGTGTGTCAGTTAATCCAGCAGCCACGTCCTGCAAAAGAGCACTTATTGTTGTTAAGAGTGATAAAGGATTCACTGAGGTGGAACAGGCTGAGCACCACAGTCTGCTCCTCTGCTCAAACACCGGCGTGTGTCTGCTGCCCCAGGATGCCCAGCTGGGACCCTCTCAGACCACTGCACACAGGGGCCCTCACAGCATGACATAGGAGTGACAGATCAATAGAAGCCCCACAGCAGAACTAATACTGAAGGGTTTAATGATGACAGGAGCCTTAACACAAAACTTGTAGAAAGAGAGGAGAGCTAGGAAGGGCATCTGGTCCAAAAACAGATTTCTAATTCTTTATTCAAATCATAGCATTGTATTAAACCTGTCTATCTTAATGGAGACCAAACCAGACCAAGTTACAGGTCAGATCTATGGATCTATGGCCAGCTCATGGTCAGAATGTTTGTCTTTCTAGGTATTTTTGTGCTATAATATCATCTGTAATTGAATAATGAGTAAGGCAGAGCTGCTTAATATCATATTACGGAACATTCCAGGCAGAGCAATGGCATTTCCATAGAAACAAGAGGATGACAATGACAAACCTCCAACCAAAATGTTACCTTAACATACTTTAAACCAATATTTCTCCAAGCTGGGCCAAATAGGTTTGATAAGATTGTGCATCCAGCCTATAGGAGTCCAAACACACAGTGAACAGTGAGTGCAGACTGAGGATTGAAATAGAGTCAGTAGGTACATCTCAAAATAGTGCAACGTTCTGAGAGGAGACTGCTTCACTTACATAAGTCTGTCTACATGAGAACATCTGCCCCACACTCCCTCCTCCTCTGTGGCCCTTATGCACCTTTTCATACACAGTGTAAGGTGCAAACTTTGGAGTTTTTTGAGGATTCCTGAACTGTGACCTTGTGTTGAGTATCCGTGCGTATCTCTTAGGGCAGACGCAGTTGCAGACGCAGAGCTTTGAGAACAGACTGAGTAAACAAAAGTGGAGTAAACAGAGGCAGACAGACAGGCATTGAGACAACACCAAAACCACTGCACATGTTTATGTCATCAAATACTGGCTTCACAAACACTTTTACTGTGAGGTGACTTAAAATGCATCAATTTTACAGACTACTGATAAGCAGCCAAGCACTTATATTTATTTAACATATTTAGTTGTCCAAATATATCAGACACATCAGCCTGGAATTCTTTGGCCACTCATGTGAATAATTAGGATGCACTGCTTAGAATGCTTGAAGGAATATGAGGAATAACTTTGGACCACTTTTTAAAATGAAAAATATAGAAATCAGATGCAATGCCATTAAACTCAAGCACCGTACATCAATAAGAAAACACAACAAGATGAAGAGTCAGGTGCAGGAGTCAACTTTACGTGCTCTGAGGTAGACTGCTTAAATACAGACAAGGCTAGATAAATTTCACAGCTTCTATTTCTGCCTGTCTGTGCAGTGAGGACTTGTGGTTTTGGAGCATTGTGAGAGGGGAGTGCTCAGAGCCCAACTGGCCTGCTCCGGGCCACAGTAATAGCTGTTTACACAATGGAATAATGACCCGGTAAATTGGAGAGCGGAGATAAAGAGAGGGACATGAAGTCTGCAGCTCTGAGCTCTGACAGCTCCATGAGTTGTTTAGTTGTGCTGTGGACTCAAGCCCAAATGTGTAAACACATATCATGACTGAACTGGCATTTATGATACATGCTCATTTAGATACCAAGACTAGAAGGCAGTGCTGTTAGTTGTATTTACTGTATTGGATTTAGGGACTTATGATATGATATATGATATATGATATATGAAATTCAGTACTGACAAAATATTCCTATAAGCCTGTCTTCCATTTACAGTCCCACTATACAATATTATTTTTATATATTATTTAAATAATTGTTTTAATCGTGTATATTTATAAGAATAACAATTAATGGATTTTGTGCCTTTTTCTTTTGATTTTATGGTTATGGTTTATTTAAACTTTTTTCCTGCTGTATGGAAGTACTTCAAAGGTGCAATATGTAACTTTTCTGTTGAAGGATCTGCTACCTGTCATCTACCTATTCCACAGCATTTATCTATCTTGCATTTATTAAATTATGAATATTATTATTGCTCATCAATATAGCTAAAAAAAAAAAAAAAGTATTTAATGCACACCTCTCCACATCAACTGCTTGTCTCATAGGAGATATAAATGAATAAATGAAATCAGAACTTGAAGATCCTGTAGATCCTGTAGTACAGGAAGACCCTGCAGTTTTTACCCTTTAGCGACCAACCATAGAAGTCTCTCCTATTTTCAAATATTATAGTTTTTACATACATTTCACATTTTCCTCACATGCAACTACACAAGTATTCAGAGGATACTCAAACACAAATCTAAATCTATGACATAATGCTTACACATAGCTGTTCATTGTTATTCTCTCTGTTGATCCTGTGATTTTATGAATGTGCATAACTGTCTACAAATGACATTTTTAGCATGCCTCTCCCTTCTGTTTGTATTCAGTGTTCTGCAAACTAAAGTGGGAGAAATATTTCAAGTATGTGGCCATTGTTGCTCCATCACATCCCAAAGTCACTGTGAGGACAGATTCATTCACACAAAAGAGCTACACCGTGGGCAGATAGCAGCATTCTTCACATAACAAACTCCTGTGTTTTCTGCACTGGATGGTTTGATAAAAGTGGTATTTCCTCTGGTCCATCATTAATAAAACAGAGATGTATTCCCCAGTGGGTTGGAGTGTGGTGCGTGTTTGGAGGGGTGGGGGGGCAGAGGGGACAGAGGCGATAGAAGAGTGGGGGGTGAAGACTCATTCATCATGTCTCTCTATGATGGGCAACATTTAGGTGCCTATGGGACCCACTAAAAAGACATTTCTCACTTTAGGGTCACACCAATGCCATTAGAGGTGGCTAGAGTATAGTTGAAAATTGTACTTAAAGATGCACTGTGTAAATTTTCTGGAGGGGTCCAGCATTTGTTTCCATGGAGGTGTTGATGCTTCGGTTTTAATTGTCCACAGTACAGTTCAGACTAATCTGTATACTACTGCTATCTGTATATCTGTAACTACAGGTGTTATTTCCATCCATCCATTTTCTTCCGCTTATCCGGGGCCTGGTCGCGGGGGCAGCAGTCTAAGCAGGGCCTCCCAGACTTCCTTCATCCCGGACACTTCCTCCAACTCCTCCAGGGGGACCCAAACGTGTTCCCAGGCCAGCCGAGAGATATAGTCCTTCCAGCATGTTCTGGGTCTTCCTCTGGGCCTCTGTCCAGTGGGACGTGCTTAGAACACTTCCCAAGGAAGGCACCCTGGAGGCATCAGAAACAGATTCCCGAGCCACCTCAGCTGGCTCCTCTCAAAGGAGCAGTGGCTCTACTCTGAGCTCCTCCCAAATGACTGTGCTCCTCACCCTATCACTAAGGGAGCGCTCAGCCCCTCCTTGAGCCACCACCTTAATGTAGTGGAGGGGTTTGAGTGCCCGAATTATCTCGGGAGCTATGTGGTCAGGGGCTTCATGTCTGTGGTAGGGTCACTCAAGGCAAACAGGACCTGGGAACTGATCAGATCCAGAGTGGTTCAAATGCCCTTCAAATGCCCTTCAAATGCCCTTCACGATGAGCACTACACAGGGGCCAGTTAGGTCGCTTGGATTGGTGTTACCGGGGCTCCACCCTGAAGTCAGGCTTGGGGTGGATGCTAGACATCAAGCGCTTGGTGGCCAGGCCTCCCCTGATCTCCTGACGATCCGATCTCCTGACATGGAGACTGGTTCAGGTGTTATTTATTTTTCAAAAATGTTTTAAAAGCATTCCTTCTTATTGTGAGTGGAGTCGCCTCTCCACAAATCTACCAGTAATTTGGCTGACAAGTTACACAGCCATACTGTGAAACATTCTAGACACACCTCCATAGAGACATAGAGGTACATTTTGTGAAAATCACACAGATAAAACACAAAAATATATCTTAACACACAATACCAAGAGGTTATGACAATATTATAAACATTTTCATTCCTGTTACTTGGTATTCTTGGCAAAATGCTAAATATGCTATTATTATTGTTTGGGAACTGCTTTTATGGCCTAAATTAGATTACGATGAGACACTTAAGATGTCTGGAGCCAAATAAAAAATGATTGCACTGAGTAATGGAGTAATTGCATGTCTGAACCAGGCTGATTTTGATTGATATTTTAACCAGCCCACAAAGTGAACCCAGCCTTATAAACACACAAGAGTGGTAAAAGCCTATGCGGTGGTGCCTTCTGTTGCGGGAGATGTCCATTTTCAGATGTGACACTTAGACCAAGGGGACAATGTAGAGATTGTGTCAACAGCATCTGTGTGTCTGGGCCTGGTGTGTGTCCCCTCCTCCTCACTCATGGACACTGCACAGAAGATTATGCCAAAACTAATGAAGCACACGCCCTGGATTAGCACATGCGCTCCAATGCACGTGCATATAGTTTAGTGTCGGACAGAGGGGTCCCAACCAGGGTCATGGGGTCAAATTGTAAAAGGACATAGGCTTACATCCACACAATTTAAATTTTAGAACACTTTTTTTTTTATCAGGGACAATGCCCAAGGATACTGACCTTTTAAAAATAAAAGTAATTTAAATTTGAGAAAAGTATATGGACAACCTGCGCCCATAGTACATTAGATTGTGCAGTTCACACACCAACAGGATACATGAGTCAGTCAGGTTAGTTTTATCCTTCTGTTGCTGTAGGCCCGTCATGTTAACAAATGTTGAAGCACTATATAGTGCCACTGTTAATAATTGAGATAAACGATAATACTGATATTAATATATTGAACGATGTGTTGATATGTAGTATTATGACAAGTTCATGTTAATATAGTTGTAATAATACTTTATCTGTGATTTAATAATGTCAACATTTATTTGAATGTGTTAATGATTTCTGAACCAACTTTGTTCTTGAAGATTTGAGCAGCTCAGAGTGTATGTGTTAAACAGGCTGTGAGGGACAGAGCTGTGCAGATCATGTCTCATTCTTAGCTGAGATAACATACTTTAGCAGTCTGCCAACAGTACCTGACGTGTTATTAATAGTCTGAAATGAGAGCCATGGGAGAACAGGCCTGTGTGGGCGGCAGACGTCTAGCTGTGATGACTGCACTGTTTCATTGTACCACTGAGAAAAGCAGCATCTATTCATTATTAATATGGAGTGCTGAAAACATTGTTTACTGACACCACAATCAATCAGCCGTTATCTTTAGAGACGATGCTGTGGACATGGCCTCATGAAGCATTCACACGACACATTTAATTAGTGTAAACTGATTATGAATCATTAACCAGCATTGACCTTTTGACCTTTCAGGTTATGGATTAACCAAAGACCAACTCCAAGGCTCTGTAGTCTGTCCTAATGACCTTTTATGTTTCCCTTGTTAAGAAATATACTATAAAACTTAATTAGCCTTAAATAGGAGTAAAACATTATTCTTTTTTTTCTTTTTTGCATATAATGATTATCAAGGATAGATGACAAACTGTTGTAGTACAGTACTCACCACCAAATAATATTGGGCTACTGTTAGTTAATAGTAAGTGTACCCAAGGGAATCTGGCACACTATGTCATTAAGAAGCTACTCTTCAGAGTAGCATTGCACTGTAGTAAGCAATGTATTTACATTTATGTTTTTATTGTTGAATGAACATTGTACAGAAATATTTTTCATAATATCTCCCCTTTGAGTGCCACAAGATTGAGCACTTCAGTCTGATGAACAGAGTGAAGTGCACAACCTCGGAAAGGACTCTTTAAACAAAGTTTTAAAGTACATCCTGTGAAACCTAGTCTCTTGAGCATTCTCTGGTGGAAATTTCATTATATTTCTTTAATGAGCAACATCTTAATATTCTTGTCCTGTAGCCTCATCAGAGTCCAAGACTATAAACCCCCTGGTCTTTGTTTCCAGGATAAAGTGATGGACCGTGCAGTGAGGAGCTTTTCCACGCTCACTTCCAGGCCTTGTTTGCTTTGGCGCAGCTCAGGCTGACTCCAGGTTTAACTGAAAGAGTGTGAAGGAAGTTCTTTATGGGCCTTGGTGAGCACCACAGAGACCTCACACACTGCAGCCTTCAACAATAAGGCACCATGGAGAAGAGATGGGACCCGCTCCAGGACTGAGCCAGACAAAGCCACCTACAAAGAGGAGAGAGTATATGACTGCACTATACAGGATGTCTACCCACAAAGTTTGTTTGGACTGATTCATCGGTAGAGAAATATATATATAGTAGTATATAGAGATGGGTAATTATGGGCCTGAAAATATAGAAAACAAACATGACCATAACCAAAAAGGGAAAAAAAATTCTAAATTGAAAAATAAATACAATTTTATACAGACACCATGTTCATTATGTACACTTTGTAACTTTTCTGGGAGGACACAATATAATGTATTGAAAACCATGCATTCTGACAAGAAGCAGTGTCGCCTCTCCACAGATCTGAAGTATTTTTTTAATAATGTTGTTTTAATAATACTTTTAAAGCAGTTTCATAATATTCAAGGTCACATTTTTTTCAGTGTTGCTGCAGTAGAAAAGTTTGTTGGTGAGAAAACACTTCTTCCTGTTTGGCGTGTGACTCAGACTACACATTACAGTAATCGAGTAAAGGTAGTCGCTGACTCTCCTGGACTGTGACAAAGGCTCCATTCATGACTCCTGGTCATAGACTGTACAGAGAAACAGGACAGGCATCCAAGTCAGGGGTCAAAGGGCAACAGGGAGACAGCTCACCTTTAATATCATCATGTACCTGGTCAAGTCACCTGACACACATCTCCCTGGGCAACCATAGTACCCGTCTGATCCAACTCCCTGGCAGCCTTAAGCTCTCCTTTGTGTGGGCTTTCAGAGTGCTGGCTCAACACTGCACTGGCTTTTGTTGATAGAAGATGAAGATCAGATGAGTCCCTCGGAGGAACAGACACTCTCATTCACCCAGAACAAAGCCAAGACGCATAAAGTAACCCATGTTCTCATTTATTTAGACTGAGCTTGTCTGTGAGATGTGTATCAACATATATCAGCTTTACTGTTTTGCTTTTAAGGAGCAGATAAGAAGAAACTCTGAGTCATTTTCTTCCATGTGTTTCAGAGTGATTAAATATTATGCCATAACAATTAACAACTGAAAAGTTCAATTGTGTTTGGAAAAATTGACAAAGAAGTTTTGTTTGTTTTCTCTTTTCTTCTCTTTTCTTCTACAGTGTGTGAAAGTATAGTGTGAAATTATATTTTAATAGCAGTAAAATACATTTAGCTTTTGAAAATATTGCTATATAAAGAGTAAACTATGGGCCTCTGGTGACTTTTTTAAAATGGCACTTGTCTGTTTTTTTAAATAAACCTTTCTATTTAAAATATTATGTCTTTTGAATGTCCTCAAATGTCACATATAACAGGAAACTGAAACCCATGAAATGTTATGTAATAGAGGCGGTATTGACTCAAGGATGTTTTACCCAGTGTTATCTCAGTCGTCAGCTTCAGTGTCAGCTTTGAGAACACACAGGACACTGTGTCTTTCAACAGATTACAGAAGTCTGCTTGTGTACTTAAACATATATTTTTTCCGAGTATTTAGTATTAAACTGTACCATATGTATATCATTATTCAATACTGATCTAAAACACTTTAGTAACAGAAAAAGGTTCACTGACTTCCCATTTAGAACAACACACTACAGACTGTAGACTCAGCCTTTTGTGAAATACTCCCACAGCAAACACCAGTTTTCATTAAGATGTTTTTATTGTTTGCCTACATGATGATTTTGGATCAAAAATAAATGACCCAGAGTGAGATAATAATAATAATAATAATGATAATAATAATAATAATAATAAATGTAAGTAAAAGGTAGATGAAAACAGACTTTTTTTTTTTTTTTTTGAGCACTCAAGCTTCTAATGCAGGACAAACATGCTCCGACAAGCAAGAATCAATCAAAATACAACTCAGAGCAGTTATTATAATATGGGTAAAAGTTCCTAATATTTTACACAAAAAGCCCCCTTTAAGTATTGCCACTCCAAACCATATTTAACTCAAAGTTATTTATAGGAAATAAACTAAAACTCTGAAAAGGACTATAATGCATGACTTTAATAAGTAAGTCCAGTTTATTTAGTTAACATGACTTTAGTATGAATCAGTGTACTGTACAGCTGTAGTGAACTGAAATTCTTGGTCCACTAAAGACATGTTCCACTGATCGATTAGTCGACTTAAAGGGGGTCATATCAAATGCTTGAAACTATTACGTATCTCTTTGTATCTGACCCAAACTGTACTCACATGACTATAGATGCATGAGTTTGTACAAAAGTAACTATGCAAAGAAAAGAAAAGTACCAAGAAACAATGTATTTAAACAGATTAATCTTGTGAAGTTTAATCTGTCTTTAGTACATATACACACATAAGGACAATAAATACCAAACCTTCAGCTAACTCACTCACTCACTCACTTCTCATATCTGCTATTGTACCATATAAATCTGTCTAATCTAAATAAAATAATCAGCTGACTTATACAAATTTTGGTCATCTAAGACACCATTGACGATTAATTGACTAAACTAAAGGCATACAGCCCTAGTGTACTGCATGGCACAAATAATTACTCTCTCATATACTGTGGTATCAGAAGATGAAGAGGCTCAAGAACCAGGACAACTTCCTGTAAACAGCATTACATAAAACATCCCAGACTGGGCAGAGATGATTTTTGGAGACGTAAAGAAACAAAGCCAGTGTTAAGATCTCTGTGTGGAAGACGCCTGGAAAAAACAGGCTTTGTGAGGAGACAGAAAAAGCCACTAATGACAGCAGACAATAAAAGTGGCCTCTGCACTGTGGAACATTCCCAGGCTCCGTGACAATGAGCAGGGACTGTCCGCTCGGCTGCAAGAGGAACCAGCAACCTCCGCCTAAGACACAACACACCGGGCAGGCTGTTATTAGCACATCTGCTGGCATTCCAACAGCACTGAACAATCACAAGGAAAGGGCCGATTGGGTGGTCAGGATCATTGAATGAGCAGTAAATAAGAGCTTAGATGTGCGGGTATATTATATGTTTACAACAGGCAGTTAATCCTTATACACATACTTATGTAATAGGTATTGTACGTGTACTTTTGGAAAAATAATGTCTCACTGGTCACAACAATCCATATCATTTCAAGTACTTTATTTTTAAGTTTGTCTAAATTAAGTTGGTGTCCACAGGTTGTTCTATCAGTGAATAAAATTAAACAATAAAAAATTCAGCTGTGTGCTACAAAGTCATTAGACAGCTCTTGGTAAATAAAAGATTGACAAAAACGAGAAATAAAACATTCATTTTAGCCTTCAAGTATACTACTATCCAAAGTGACTAGTGTGGATTGGCCAAGGAAATAAAATAAGTTCATGATTATTTACAAGGTACAGGTCCAAAATGTTGGAGTGTCAGAGTAACACAACAGTGATGTGACAGACTGGCTTTTGTGAGTTTAAAATCAGAAATAAATTATAATCAGACAAGAATCAGAGAAGTGTCCAATGCTGTGACTATGCAAAACAAGAGGCTATCAGTACATAAAAGATCCTACATACTACATTCTCGATGCATATGGCAGACAGATGATGATTTGAAAAATACTTCAATTAGCTACAAGTTTAAGAAGGTAATCTTCTCTGGGGTAAGAGCTACACAAGAAATACACAAAGCTTTGGTTTTAACTGAACCAAATACATGAAAGAATCAATAAAAACATCACACGTCATAGTACCAGAGTTGTGCACTTTAGCTTCAATGCTGTAAGTACATTTGAAAAAACATACTCCTTTAAACAGCACTAAGTGATTGTGGTTCATCGTACATACACAGCCATATGTGTAATCAAGTGCAATCAACAACAGTTTTGGCTGATGTTTGCATCTCGTTCATAAAACAAGTGACATAAGACAGAATGACACAAATACAAAAGCTATGTACAATGTATACATATTTTACACAAAGCTGCTTAAGATCCAGCTGATCTACACATCACATGGGAAACCAAACCATCATGAAAACAATGGGTACATTTACATGGTCAGAAACAGATAAATAGAATAATCAGATTACCCAATAATGAGGTCTGATTTTTATGTTTTCATGCACAACAGAAATCTCATCATCAAAAACACCTGGTGACAGTCAATCGTTGGATTTGTAGAGTAACTGTTGTAGTTGGAAGCCAAATTACAATGAATAATAATTCATTTTAAAATTAAAATAAACATTAATTTTTGTCTTTGCCTTTTGCATTATTGTCCTTGTCAAAGCCTGTACAGTTCTGAATAATCAGAAAGAAATCAGATGAGTCACATCTGATGTAACTGTTTACATGACAGATGAAAGATGAGATAAGATATAAGATAAATCAGATAGATCAGATTTTAAGTGTGCATGTAAACACAGCCACTGTAATCTTTTTATTAGTTTGTTTTAGCAGTGGAAACATACCCATTATATCCTTCATTAACATATGGTTCAATTCCAAAGCCAATCTTAACTGGAGTAAAAAGTGATTTGGAATCCCTATGCAAGAGCCTGGGAAAGAATCAAATCCTTGTGTTGCTGAAACCAGTGTACTTCATAAGAGGATATCTTTAGCCCTCAGGGGTAGTCACAATTAAGAACATAATGATATATGAGCCTTCATAGATTTGTGCAATTGTACAACAAAGACAAACACAGTCTTATCCACTAAAGCGGACCAGATTATTGGGGAATGGAGTGTTTACACAGTGCAAATAAAAGCAGTTGGAGTGAGAATGAACTTGGATTACTCAGACTTTGAGGTGATCCAAACCAGCACTGGAGTCGTTTGTGTTCACTTTGTCTTCAGCTCTTGTAACACATCTTTGAATACAAAAATCCTTCCTTATAATTGGCCTCAGTTAATACAACAAACCCCGGTGAGCTCCAGTTCCTGTGCATAAGCAACAACGGGCAAAAGCTAAAAACGGCCACTACTTTATTCAGATATTTTTACCCATGTCAGAATAAGACTTGTGGTGGATGCAGGAATGTGTTGTTTGTGCTTCAGAAAAAGATGACGTCCTCTTTCAGGTCTTCTGTGGTGCCTTGGTACGGAGGGGGCACAGTGGGCTGGGTGGGTGGCTGGGAAGCAAAAGTGGGTTGCTGGGGCTGGTACAGAAAGGAGCCAGAGCTCCGGGACTGAACAGAGATGGTGGGCTGCAGAGGGGGCTTATGGGTATTCCCAGGAGGAGCGATGAGAAGGGAGGAGGAGTGGCTCTCAAATCCTGCACTGTCCGGTGGGCTCAGCGAATCTGCGAGAAAGAAGAGAAAGAAAAGAAGAAAAAGAAAACATATCAGCTTCTGACTTTTTTTTTTTTAGGTTTGTAGGATTTAATACAGCTGTCTTTGTTTTACATCTCTAATGGTTAGCGTGTTTAGCCGAGGATACTGAGATCACACCTAAACCATTTGGTGTCAGGGTTTTAGATTATTAAGTCTGTGTAAGAAGCTATTAATCACAGACGAGGCGTGTGAACCTGAGAGCTGTTTACACAGGGAGAGGCCCAGTGCACTACGGTAGGTGTGGGCACACTCCATCTCATATCTGCTTTGATAGTGCACAACATTAAAAGAGTCGTGTACCAGTGTGAGGCAGAGGGGATGTGGACACAGTGAGGGGCTGGTGGGGGCTGATGGAGCGTTTGGCCTTCAGGGAGTTGTCATCTCGAGCAGACAGCTTCAGAGGCAACATCTGCTTCATATCCATCGACACTGAGGAAAATGAGCACAAGGAAAGATCACATGAGACAAACATGAACACACCATTGTACAATTAGATTAAACTTTCAGTTTACTCGCCACTATTCAATATATCAGAGGGCTGACCCAATTACACTTCTAATGTGATCCTAATGAACCACTTAAGTCAGGAGGCTCCGGTCAAACTCATGTCAGGCACAGATGGCCTAAATGCAAATGGAATCATTAACAAAAAGAGCAGTAAAGAGTACACACAAATATGCCCACTAATATAAATCTATTGCTTACTTAAAAAATGTTTGTAATACTGCTGCAACTACGCTATGACTTTATAGGGGCTGTACCCGTTTCTTGTTCATGTAATGAGGTAAAATTTGTCTTGCCCCACTACAATCATATGGGCAGCTCTTGCCATGAAAATGAGATTGCTGTGTGCCGTTTGAATCCAATTACAAAACACTTTTGCACAAAAAATCTGTATGTAAGGCTGCATGCTAGCTTAAGTTGTTGTTGTTGTTACCATTACTGTGACTGTAAAACTATGGCCTTTGGAAGTTGTGAAAAGCGTTTGTAAACAGTGAATAATCAGGATGCCGGGAATGCACAAATTAAGTTTAAATCACTGCACACAGTTTAAAATACTTCTGTTTACCACATTTGTAAGAGAATAAAAATCTCCTCGTACTAATACTACAAGTATATGAGTACTATCTTCCTGCTACTTTATCTTGTGCTTTCAATTATGAATAAAATCACTGTTATTATAGAGCACAAACAGTTGTTTTTCAATTTAATACTAAAGGATAAACAGAAAAAAAAAAAAAACATCATCCGGCTTTCCCATACCTGAGCTGTCCGACCTATGAGAGGCCTTTCCACTCTTGCCAGGCTTACTGCCCTTGACACTGCTGAGCGCAGCCAGCTTTGTGGGGATCTGCTGGGACACACTGACAGACTTGTGCTGGTTGGTGGTGCTGAGCAGGTGCAGAGGGACCTCCGTCTTCAGGGTGGAGCTGCTCACTTCTCTCCGCAGAGTGACCTCAGGGCGCTCGGGGAAATCAGCTGGAGCCACAGACACACTGCTCCTGAGGCCCTTGAGCTCAGACAGGCCTGTGGGGCTGGACACACCATTCAAACTACCAGACAGAGGAACCACCTGCAGCACAGTCAGGAAGAGAGAGAAATTACAATTAAAATTATTTTAGCCATAACTGAAATTATTACTTATGTCTTGTCAAAAGGTCCCCTGTAGAAAATGTTAATATCATCCATCAGTATTATTATATATAATAATTATGATAAAATACCACTAGTCACTGATTAAACAAACTGGGTTTAGTGGGGCGTAATGATCACCCAAATATATTTTAACTGTAACGGATTGGAGTAGTTAAAAAATAAATAAATAAATAAAAAAGATTATTGCACAGCCTTCCTGTAACTTTGTTAGCTCTGTGGAGAAGCAATCCCACAGTTGGAATACATGTTTCAAGATATTGTTTGGCAGTAAGCACTAGAAAAGTTACATCTTGCACCTCTAAATGTCTGTTTATGGTCGATGTTGTGCAGTGTCATGTAATGATGGTTTGTGTGAGCCCTGTGCATTATGTGTGTACCTCATGTTACAGAAACACTATCTATGGAGCTGAGTGTATTTATGGGCTCTACATAGAATCAGAAACACATGCTATGCTTTCTGCTGAGCCAGCAGACAGAGATTGGGATGGGCCTTTCACAAGGTTCAAGGACAACGTGCACACACCAAATGAGAAACTAAAAACCTCCAACAGTCCTTGTGCACATAAAGGCGTGTCTGACACAACAGGTAGGATGGCAGAACCACCACATGGCTCCAGTGACATTACTCTGTTAGGAGCACCACAGCATTGTTCAGCTAATTTACACTCCGCACAAAAGGAGATCAAAAGATGTTTTCAGAACTACAGAGAGAACTACTGGGTTAAAAAAAAGGTCAGTTAACAAATAACCTTAAAGTAACACTAAGTATCTTTTTTATGGAGGGCCTGCTACCTTCATGTCTCCATGGAGATGTAATTGCCTTGTTTGGAATATTCCACGTATGGCTAAGTTACAGGTCTGATTTGTGGAGAGATATTTTTAAACAATAATAACACCTGTAATTGAATACAGGCTAGATACGTTTGCCATACTGTTTAACACTGCAGGTTGGGCTGTGCAAATAAGTACACGTTAATCGAGATTCAAGTCAATTTTAATTGTCAATTAAATACTTGTGTCTTTTTCAGTGAGAGGTCTACAGCCATTTCTCTGAAGAAAAGCATGCACCTGTGTTATTTATGTTCAGGAAATTAACATTGAAATTTGTATTGAGACATAGTAAAATCAAATTGACAACCGAGATTATAAACATGAAAGTGAAGCTAAGCAATGCACTAAAGATGACAGAAACTGGAAATATCTGCCCTCCAGAAATGCTTTGGTATAGCTTTGCACAGTATGCTATTAGAAAAGAAACAAATGCTTTTCCAAGAGCGTTGAGCTAAAGACTCGCTCACAGAGTTCAAGTCAACAGCATCATAAATCAGAAACATGCCAAGGCCAGAACATGACACAGACGACATGGAAGTCTGAGGAAAACACAGCTGGAATACATGTTTTATGAGTACCCCTATGGTTCTGTGACCTTTGTCAGTTCTTACATACCTAAGTATTTCAAAACTTTTTCCTAAGCATTAAAACACTTAAGTTTTAGTGACTGTAAAACTTCCATCAAAATAACCCACATTGTGAGTTTGTTTTGCAATAAGACTCAAGGCTATGTTCCCACCAAAGCCAATGAAAATTCTTTATCAACAAGCGACGAGCCAACTGTCATCAGAATGTGATAAGACATGAAAGAGGTTTCTCTGAAGTCCTGCATGTCACAGCAAGACTCTTCTGTGCTCATATGGAGCACATGCCACTGTTTGTGTGGATATGAGACACTGGAGCAACAGTAAACAGTTGTATTTGTATTATACTGATCTTCAGTCTGGATAAGAAATGAAGGTCGAAGCCGATAAAAGTTTGCCGTTTTGGATAGTGCTTGTGCACCAAAACATTTCTAGTAATCACAGCTGATCTATGAGATTAAAGCACAGTCTATACATACCCTCAGTGTGTGCACAAAACAGAAGTGATTGTTGCCCAAAACACTTTTGGAAGACTTAACAGTGATTCAGTCTTAACAGACAAAGTTTGCCTTACTTTATTTATAATACAAAATTCACCACATAGCAATCCTGTTTACTGATGTAATTTTCCTAAACTCTTTAATTACAAAAGCCTGGATTACTCATCACAATAAATGAGGTCAACTTAACATATGGATTTTTTTTTTTAGAACTTGAAGTTGTGGTCTTCTAAATGTATACTATAGCTTCTAAAATCAAATCATAGTACTACTGTCACATCAAAGAAGTGATGAGAATGTCTATTGACTAAACACAGCGGCATCTTGGGTTGTGTGGTGTAGTTCTTAAAAAGGGGCAATGGAATGAATATATTCTAAATGAAATATTGAGTTTCTTACTACAAATATCATACTAACAGAGGAACAACAGGCACTGCTTAGACTGGTGTGATCATGTCATAAAATCATTTTTAAAAAAATCTGTTCAGTAACTTGTATGGTCATATGAATTTCCTCTTGGCAATCATTTATTAACAAAAGCAGAATGAAACAACTGGTTTGAAATTACAGTGTGGATCTTTTTCCTTGTGAAACTCACAGAAGGGGCTGCTTTGAGCAGTGATAATGAAGCAGTGGACACAAATTCAGAGACAGTCAGGAGAAGCAGGCTCAAGAAACACTCTCATACCAGGTGGACTCCATGACTGACAGCTCTGGATTATGTGTGGCATTATGCTACCGTATGTTATTGGGTTATTTTTTCAGACCAAGAGTTTGTTTTCATACCTGACAGTTTCGACTGCTCACTAGCGGTTTTCCTCAGAGTGGTCAACTGATGTTGCTGTGACGTGTCCGGTCAACTGATTCATACAGGTTTTGGCGCTGTCATCCTGCCTCCACTACAGAAGATGTGCCAAAACCTGTATAAATCAGTTGACCGGACACGTCACAGCAACATCACTTGACCACTCAGGTATGACAACAAACTCTTAGTCTGAAAAAAGAACCCAATAACATATAATTATTGTAAGACCAAATGAACCCCATTGGACTATTGGACTACTGCTACCAGAAAAAGACTGTGAGGGCCTTATTAAAGGTCAAGCACCTAATAACTGGACAGTGAACGTAAACTGCAGTTTACCCTAAATGTCACTAGAGGGTGCTTTTGAAAGGAGAAGAGATTCCACAAAGAATACAGTCTGCAGATATTGACCTAAGAAAAGCAACAAACTACTCTACCAGCACATTAAGTAAGCAAGAATTAGTCCCAAAACTTTTGAAAGAAGATTAGATGCGTGTGTGAGATACTTACAGAGGTCATGACCTCTATGGTCTTCCTCTTGCTCTTCTTCTGGTGTTCCAGGCGCTCTTTCTCTTTTTCCACAGCTCGAGTCGACTCTCTCAGTCTCTCTAGATCCTCCTGATACTTCTCCCTCTGTCTCTCCAGCTCTTCTCGTTCTTCTGCCAGTCGTTCCTAAAATAAAATACAATGTCTTCAAAAGAAGAAAACTATAAAAATATAAGTTCAACTGTTACTAAAAGGGCAGTTTACCTCCAGCCGTTTGCACTCCTCCTCTCTCTGCCGTAGCTTGGACTCTGTGGCCTCCACCTGGTGACGGTGCTTCTCTCTCTCCTTTTCCCAGCGCTGTTGTTCTTGTCGATGCTGAGCTTGTAGTTTGTGAAAATTGGCCAGTTCTTCTCTTTGGAGAGCTAATGTTCTCTGTTTCTCTTGCTCTTGTAGACAGTTACCACGGTAGCGGCTCGGGAAAGAGGCACGCTCAGTCAGTGATGCTCGCTGCATCTCGATTTGACTGTCCTGCTGGGAAATGATAGCCTAAAGAATACAAGAAAAAGTCCAAACATTACAAACAGAGCTACAAAGTAAATGCAAAATCAATGCCACCCACAATACCTGCAAGCTGTAAAGCCTCTGAGAGAGCATGAGCACTCGATCGAAGAACTGAAAGTAAAAACAGTAATCAGTGAAATGTCTCTCTCCAATGTTAATTTCCTTCAAATTCAGCTACACAATAAACCCTGAAACCCTAAGCAGTAGACTGACCTCAGCCTCAGGGAACGAGTCACTCCAGATCCGGTTCCATCTCGGAGGTGAACAACAACTCTCATCAACCTGATCAGAAATGGACCAAACAATAAGGATAAGCGCACACACATACACCCTTCCTGCCCCTCCCCATTTAAACCACCCACTCCCTCTCCATCTTCTCGTTTTTATGCCCCTCCTGGCCACCCCTTTTTCTACTTCATTATTTTCATCTTTAGTGTATGGGGAGGATACAAAGTTCGAGAGTCCCAAAACAGTCTTGCAACATCTTCGCATCTGCAATGATGATTCGCTCCATCCAATCACAATGAATTCGTATCTCTCTTATTTCAAATGATGTCTTTGTTAGAAAAACTTACATTAAACATGTGCATCACAGTTTAAGTCCCAGGCCAGTAAATACAGTGCCTACCATCTCTTCTAGTGTGTGGCTGCCGCACAGGTCTTTGAGCTGTGGGTCAGAGCTAGCTCTCTGACTCCTATCTCTGTTTTTACTTTCACCAGTCTTAACAGTGCCGTCTGAGACAAAGAAAGAAAATAAACAAACAATATCAACAACAGCAGAAAAATGTTAAATATAGATACAAATGAGCACAAGGTTCTTGTCAGAACTCACTGTTATGGAGGATTGCTGAGGTACTGTCATAGCCCCCAAAGGTGACTGCTCTCTTGGGCAGAGCCCCAGAGATCTCCTCCAGCCTGTGTGATTCTTCTTTCACTCCAGACTGTAAAAGGTTTTGCAGGTTCTCCACTGATGCAGACAAATAAAATTAATAGTTATGGCAGTTAATTCAGAAACACTGTAATGTTTGAATACTGCCCACCTTCAGTGATAGCTCCTTTGAGAAGTGTCTCCCCCTGCAGGAGGTCTGTGCCATCACCACGGAGAAGCAGTCGAGAACGGTAGGCTGTGTCCTCCACTCCAGCTACAGACTCTGCTATTTCTGCAAACATCTGCAACTTCTCACTAAGAGCCTGCACAATCACGGCATCCTTCTGGCTCAGACGCTCTATAAAGACATATTAACTTTTAAACAACTACACAAAATACCAAGAGTTGCAATTTTACACAAACACACACTCAAATCTAAAAGGACCCTTTATGACTCCAGTGGTACACATGCACCCCCTAGTGGTGCAGTATTTCCTTTTATGTTACCTTGAAAGTCTTTCAGTCTTGATGCTCGTGCTTCCTCCTCCTCACTAAATAATCTCTCTTCTGTTTGAGGACAGCTGTTGAAGATATAACACATACAAAATGACTCCTATAGATGTCTTATCAGTGTAACACAGCAAGTCTAAATATAAAAAACTTGTGCACAGGACTACCTTTCCACAGCTTGCCGGATGTGTGTCATCCATATGTTGCGCTCCTCCTTTGAGGAGGTGTGGATCTCATACATTTCTGGTTCATCAGATGAAGCACAGATGAGAAACATGGCTTTTTCCTCATGGGCCACTTCCCGAACAATCAGCTTCTGAAGAGAAATCACTGATGGCTTATTGTCCTGTAAAGAGAGAATTGGTCATGTTAAATTATCTAAAACAAACATTCTTGCCAATACTAATTGTGAATGTCCTTTATTGTCAGATTACTCACCACAGCCGCAAAAACATATCTCTGGTCTTTTTCTTGTATTAAAATCAATACATCGGACAGGAGGACAGCAAGTATATCTGAAAAAGACAAATATTGACACGTGTAAATGCAAAGGCAAACATTTACCACTTCCATACAATAACCAGATAGACCTTTAGATTGTATGCATGTACCTTTGAGCCTTCCAGACGCAGCTTTCCAGTTGACTGTGCCTTCATGCAGAAGCCGCCTCCAGCCCTGAGCAAGGTCCTCCCGCCGAAACACTCGACCATCTTTGATTTTTCCCTGTGACTTTGGCTCCATTTTGTTGTAAATATCTCGGAGACGTGTCGTTTTCTCATGCAGGTTGACCAAAGAGTCCACTTGCACAATTGTGTGTTTAATAAGAGTCAGTGCATGGGTTAAATCTTCATACTCTTGTGTACCAGCTGTTGAAGACATTGAGAATAAATGTTATCTCTTTGGCCAATTACCTAAATGAAATGCAGACATCATTAAGAGCAGAATATTGTCTATACCTTCTGTGTGATGAAGTATCCGTTCTACTAATACAGGATATTTAGTGATGCGTTGTGTCACAAGCAAAATACACTCTGTCACACCTAACCTCCGCACGATGGACAAATTGTTGATTTTCTGATTTGTAAAAAGAAGAAATTATTAAAATAAATGGACAACAATGTAAAAAGTCATATTAGTTTTCCTACCCGAATGGTGCTGTGAAACTTTTTATTGTTTTGTAGCTGCTCTTTATAGTAGCCAACAGCCTCAGAATGGTGACTGCAAAAATCGCCATAGCCGTCTTTCATCTTCTCTCCTATTTCACCTGAGAACTAAAAAAACTCACTTTGTTACTTTGTTTATAGATGGTGTCATGTGTCATGTTGTTGCTTTATTGATTTTGTATATAGTAAAAAAAATGTAATACTTTAATTTATTTATATTTTAAAAGATCAATAAATGATTGGTACCTGTGCGATCAGAATATCAGCCACTCTGTGTATGATGAAGTTTCTGTCACTGGGAGCTTCTAGGTTTTCTCGCCGTCGCTCTTTGAGTCGGGATAAAAAGTATGTGTGCAGCTCCAGCAGGTTTTCCAAACGAGGAAACAGACAGTCAATTCTACCCGAGTCCATCTGAAGACTCTCCTTCAGCTCACGAACATAAACCCGCAACATGATTTTCAAGGTTCGAACATGGTGCATTTCTGTTTGCATCAGCTCTATAGGATCACAAACACCATTTTTTAGATACCACAAAACTTTTATATACATCCCACATGATACATTCTACACAATGTTGGCCAGTTCTTCTCTTTAGAGAGCTAATGACAATTAATATGCTAAGTTGGTATAGGAATGTAATTACAATATAATGTGTTTTTTAAATTTTTTTTATTGTATGTGCACCTGCCTGGAGAAAACTAAATCTGGCACCAACCATTTTTTCTTTTGTAATATTATTATTACATATGGTAATGGTCCCTGACAAATAAACTAAACTAAACGTAATACAACTGAACAGAATAGACAAACTTACCATAAATGATATCCTGTCTCTTTACAATATCTTTGGAGTGCTTTTTGACAAACTGTTGGTCAACAGCTAAACTCCATGACTCTGCCTCCAGATCCTGAGCATCAGACTCAAGATCAGCCCGCACAGCTGCATAGTGAGCATCTGACAGAGACAAACACAGTACACACTAATTAACACAATATTACCATTTTTTACACCTTCATCTATCTTCTGAAACCAAAAAATAAATAAAATGACATCTCTGCCACAAGCACAAAAAATTTAATCTTAAATCATACTAAGATTTACCTTCTACAATAATTGACTCCACAGTAGAGGGAGCAAGAGAAATGACATCCTCATTGCAACGTTTGGATCTTAGGCTGTCCATTTCATCCATGTCCCCAGGGAGGGATCTGTGAAAACAACAGCACAAAAATAGACACCATTGAGTCCTGCAGCTCAGTGAAGCAATTACAACAGAGGAGAAAAACTGATATTCTGTGGTGAAAGCACAGACCCCGAGCTGCTGTGGTGACGGAGGCTGGCCATGGGAATGGTAGAGGCTGTGCTGGAGCTGGTGCTGTGGGCAGCAGCTGCTTGAGTGTGACCTCCCCGTGGAAGAATGGTCATGCCTGGGACACTGGGATAAGTCGAGTGGCCATCCGGGGCCTGGGACGATAATGACTCACGCTCTCTGTCTTTAATGGCTGGAGCACAGAAATGAAAGACAGGTGAGGAAGAGGAGGAACAACAAGAGGAGGAGGAACAGTAATGACAAAGTGACCAGTGATGAAGATGAGTGGATGAGAAGGATAGAGACATGGCATGTTTGTTGGACTGCTGCTGTCCATAGAATCTTTTCAGCCAAGATCTTGGCAAAGAACGGAAGAATCGGCAGGTGAGTAAGTCCCGGTGCATAAGTATTCGCACTCTGACCCGACTGGACAGACCCCACGAGGACACGGAGCACAGAGACGGCGCTTTGGCTTTCCTCGCACAAGGTTTAGAGGTGCTCCCAGGTTTCTTTGTTAAAGCTAAGGCCATGGTAAATGTGTACAAACGTTATCTCAGCTGCAGCTGTAGTTCTCTAAGTGTGCATTAAGCCCAAAGAGGAGAAGCCAGTTCAATGCATCTTATTTTAACGAGCCGAGGTGTTCGAGCAGATTCTAGAATAAGGTTCAGCCTTTTATAATTCTCACACTTTGGCTCCTTCTCTTTGTCTTCCTGACCCCCTACACAGGTCACTGATTGGCTGGAGCAGGTATGGGCACAAGTCAGGTGTGTTTGATTAGACTCCAGCTGTTCACATGACAATAACAATGGTGACAGGAGATTAATTTAAGCTGCTGCTGACCTCGCCTGTATCTCCTGTGGTTCTTAGTCACATGCAACTGAATATGCCAACTGTTGCACCAAGCATCAAGTCATTGCATGGTTTTGGCACTCTTCAAACTCCTCAGTTATATATTTTATTTAAAGGCCAACCTCTGCATAAAGGATAAACAGATTCTCTTGGCACATGACGGAGTTTTAATTAAATAACCAATTACAAGTCACCAGAGAGCCAGCAACGCTCAGTGGAACCAAAGCCATCTTTCTTTCATTATACACCTTCTACTATAACACGCACAAGAAACTTACCCAAATGAGAGGACACTGATGAGCCAGTCCTTGGTAAAGTGTCTCTCTGTGGAGAAAGAAGAAGTTCCATTAGTGCACCAAGATTATTCAAAATTACACAACACAACTATCTAGTGTCTAATATATTCAGTCTAATACATCCAGTGCTATACCTTGTTACTGGTGCATTCAGTCAGCAGGCTCTTACAAGTCTTGTGGACATTCACAGCACAATCTGCAAAACAGCAGGACAGAAAATAAACATCAGGGCCTCTGGTTTCACAATCAACTGTTAGTCAAGTTGTCCCATGTTTGTTCTTATAAGACACAGTTCTATTATTGTCATATGTGGTTTGGTGATAATAGGCCAAATACCCTCTTGGTGACCAAAACAGTTGCAAAAGAAAACAAAAGCGCCTGGATCTCGCAGCATGGCTTTGTGTGTAGGCTATCCCATGGGAGGAGGCTGGTCAAACAAATGATCAAACTATGCAAAGTGGCTGTATAAACCATGAACACTGAGCAAGAACATTTACTTCAAGACAAAACAAGCAATTCAGTTCAGATGCCTTGAACTTTTTATCTAAAACTAAAGATCTTAATCTTCTTCATCTGCTTGTTCAGGTCTTGTGTGGCCACAAATGGCTACAGTCTATGCCAGTATTAATCAAGTGATCACTGTGCTGTAATTTAACTGTAATGATTTAAAATACCCTCAGTATGATTCATCTTATTCAGAAATATGGTGTAATGAGTCATATGTCTCTTCAATTCCCCACCTTAAATTACTGTTAAGTCAAATATCACAGCATGTGTCAGAAAATAAAGAAGCAAATCAGCAGAAAAGATACTTGTGTAAGTCTGAAATATCTTTCAAGTCCTTAGATAACATCAAAGGACAAAATTTAAGTGGTGCTTTAGTGCCATCACAAAGGAAGGTGTTACCTCACTCAGCACATTCTCGCTTGCAGTCAGTTTTACATCAAAACCACCTCCACAGCTCAAATCTGCTGACGAGGAACTAGCCCTCCCACAAGCATAAGCTAGTGCTGTCTGCACTTGAATGAGCAACGCAGTGAAATGGAAATAAAAACACGCCTCTAAAGATTTGGTTTTAATATATAAAGTGAGTGGACAACAGGTTTTACATTGAGGTGAAAATCATGAAAGTAATTTAGTACAGAGCAAATGTGTTTACTTGTGTTATCTTACTGTAAATGATTCCAGGAACACTATTCCTGCTAGAGTGTATCAAAGATACATTTATTTTCACAACAACTTCAAAACTAAAAATCATACTTACTAATCCTTTAGTAAAAAAAATATAAAAAAACAAATAATAATAATAAAACAAGATAACTATGGAAGAAATATATGGAAAAAATATTAATTTAATATTCTATATTATTACTTTTAATTATCTGTCATCTCAGAACAATTATTCTAAGTGTTGTTTTTGTTTAGGTGAAATGACACAGAGTTATGCTTCATATCAGCCACATCACATGTTTCTGGTTTCATTGCTGCTTTCATTACAGTTTAGTCATAATATATAAACTATCTGAAACACTTTTTCACACAGTGATGTTGTTACAGACTAGGTTATAAGGGCTGTTTTCAGGAACAAACAACTAAAATAAACACGCTGTTAAATACTCCCATCTGAATGATTCTCTGTATTAATGATCTATGATCCTCTGCTACATGCTTCTATATACAGGCCCCTGTGGTAACGTTATGGCATCCCTGAACATGGAAGGCAGGCAGACTGAAAGCAAAACCTCTGATTTGAGTAAAAAGAGAAGAGAGTTGTTATGGTCTAGCAAGCTGTCCTGCCAAGTACAATTAGCCCCATGTGATCCAGTCAGAGAGCCCAGTCAGAGCAGGAAAGCCTAGACCATTCCTATAGCCTGGTACCATACAGAGCTAAAATGAACCTATAGTCCATGATATCGAGTAGGCAAATAAAAACCTTAAACATGAATATTATGAATGAAATATATAATATATATATATATATATATATATATATATAGATAGATAGATAGATAGATAGATAGATAGATAGATAGATAGATAGATAGATAGATAGATTCATATTACTTTACTATTCTGTTTAATGCACCCTAGTGCTAGAGAGCTCTGAACTAGGCACTCAGACCTACACCTACTATAAAATACTATTTTACACTGATACAGTAACCTCCATGTAAACTATTTACAACTTGTTGTATCTTTTCTCTAGAATCGCATCATACATTATGCATATTATAGTATACACTATAATATATATATAAAACGTGCTCATCTAGGAACTTTGGACCATCAAACTTTATGTGATGCCCTTGATGCAGCTAAAGATGTTAGCATCACCTGTTGAGCTTCTGCAAGCAGCAGGAGCAACTAACAACAAAAAACACAAACTGCTCTGAGCTGGAGATGCTGTGAGCCTCAAGCACAGCCTCAGTTAATAAAGTGTAGTAAAAATATTTTTTCTCATGTTAGAACAATAAGAACAATTCAGCAGTGACACTAACAATGTCTTTCCAACAGAATCGGTCCAGGCTAATAGGCTAACGGTAATAAGCTAACTTGTTAGCATCATTTTAAACAGTTTGAGCGCACGCAAACAAATGAAGGTTGATTGAGTAAACATATTTCTAAAACTTTTAAATGTTTCACATCACATTAAACTTTGTAAATGTTAGTGGGTTAACAAGTGAATTTGACATATATTCGCCGTTAAAGTGTAGGATAAACGTCTCTCAAGTCTTTGAGCGAAACAACGGGAATTATCCACCTGATCCCACTATGGACCAGGAGCTACAGTTTCTTACCTAAACCGGTTTAAATGCAGCCAGTTCCTCTCGTAGCAAAATTGTGTCGATGAGTTTTCTTTATGTACTTGATTGTTACAATCAATAACAACAAATGTCCACATCGTTTGTTTTATCTAGTTGTGCGTGTGCTCTCCACTGGGAGCCGTCTCTGGCATCAGATACAGACGGTGCATTCCTCAGGCTGCTGCTGTGGCCCTGAGCAGGGCTGGGCTCACATTAAAGGGACACTCACTGTGACTGTACGTGCACAAGTGTCAAAGGGTCGGATTTGTACGTTATCACTTGATTTATAATAATAAAAACAAGAAAAAGAGAAACAAAAACAAAAAAAGGAAACTGGCATTCTTTTGTTTCTGTGTTGTGTACAACTGCTGAACAGACCACAAATAGTGCTGAATAGGCCTAAAGCCTAGTCAAGTTTTGCACTCAATGCAAATTTTAATATCGAAACTTATTTGCCCGAATTAAACATTATGCTTAAACCAGCAAACTTTTCGCAGTCTTTCACTAATTGCTTATCCTATAGCCTTTACAGCTACATGTCTTTCATGATGTAGACTATTTCATGGTTTATCAGCTGACCCAGAGGAATTGAGTAAGGCAAACATAAGCACTAGAGTGTTGAAATGTCCCCTACAGGTCATTCTTGTTGAGGCCAAAGCATCTGTGAATGCCAACAACAGCACACTCAGTAAATAAAATTTAATTATATTGAGATAAAGTAAGAGACCTTCAAAAATGTATAAACAAAGCACAGAATATTGCATACGCACATCACTTGTTTAATTTCTGGCAATGGGCAGACTGACAGACAATAGTGACTCAAATGAGAAGTCTAGCATAGCTTATCACTTCATCAAACGTGTGACTTCATGAAGTAATGGGAAAGTACAAAACCAGACAGACCTCAAAGTGAGCTTGTTACTATTTTGGATTAGGGCCTACTTCCTTGTAATCTAGAAGCAATTACACAGCCCAAATGTTCTGCAGTGCCCATCATATGCAAATAATTAAAAGCACAAATGTGTCATAAACAATAAACTTCACAGTGTTTTTATGTCAGTGTCTTATGTGCTTATATACAAATGCATAACCAAGCGTGCAATAGTGATGATATAAATAGATTTGTGAGAGCGTTGCACCTGCACGTGAACAAGCATCTATGTGGGGCGCCTGCACATGTGACGTTACCATAGACTGTACAAAGAATATATATACAGTCTATGGGCGTTACTCACTCATGCATTGCAGCCCATGCTTCTTCTGCAGGCTTTTGCTGCACAGTGAGCAGGTGGCACAGCTGGAGAAAGCACCCGGCACCAAGTCGTGGCCGTTACTGCTGATGATACTGCTACTGCGCTGGTGCTCTTTAACCTCTTTCCCTCTCTCCCTCTGCTGCTCTTTCTCTCGACTCTTACCCTGAAGGGGAACACAAACCAAACAAGAGACAGGTGTTAGATTAAGGCTGACTGTTGACTTCTGGCCAGGCATGCTTTGTGTCATATGGGCCATTGCAGTGTTTGTCTAATGGGATTAGTATGAAGCAGTGCTCTATTTACACTTCCTTTAGGGAGATAAATATAGTACAGGGTCAATATAGTTGTTTAAGTTCATGACAAGGTCATTTGTGACAGATAATCTCAAAGATAAATCAAAAAAACTCTGAGTCAACTGTGGCCAGACACAGAAGTTACAAAATAGACTTAATATTGTCATAGACTTACCTTATCTTTATTGAAGGAACCAGTCACTCTGCTCCTGAGAGAGCTGAGCTTTCTCTTAACGCGAGTGCACTTCTCCACTTTTTCTCCGAGATCTTCCTCCTCCTCATTTCTGATACAAAAGATACAGTGTATCACATTAAGCACAGCGGTTTTATATAAAGGGAATAAGTTACAAATAAGTGTAAATGTTTGTGATACATACTCATTTGAAAGGAATTCATACCAGGTGACATTTCCTGAATCTTTGCAGTCTGAGATGCTGTTCCTCTGCTTTGCACTATTGGGCAGAGTTAGAAAAAACGTGAATACAATCAGTTTTATGTTTGGTTTAAAGAAACTCGACATGGCAAAACAACTGAATAGTATACAACTGACTTCCATAAGCATATCAGTTCATTAGAGGCTAATGTGCAGAGGTGAGTAGTACACCATACTTTTACTCCTACTTGAATTATTTTGTTCACATAGTAGTACTTGAGTAGAGTTTCTCCAAATACTTTTTTACTAGTAATTTTTCTGACCACTATTTCGTATTTTTACTTGAGTGATATTATTGAAGTAACGTTACTCTGCCCACCTCTGGTGTTCAGAGAAAGGGAAAATTTACATGCTTGGATACACGCTGAATAAAACTTTAAATTAATATGCAAATTGGTGCACACTATGACAGAGGTGGTTGTGTGCAAAACTCTTCTTCGGCAAACATGTGAAAGTGCACAATGAAAACATGCCCACAAAACACTTCACCACTGTTGCTCTTAGGATGGTGCGCAGCAAAAGCAGGAGCCAGGACCTCCCTCTCCTGTTTACTTACCCATGATACAACTTTAGCTCCTGCAGGACTTTTTGTACCAATAGCCTAAGACAAACAACATACAGGGCCTGAGAGTGGGCTTACAGCGAGAAGAGAAGAGAGGAGCCCAGTGTCAAAGTGTAATTTACAGAAGGATCCTCCCTGGTCTGCTGCCTCAACACATTATAATACATACACATCAGGTCCCATACTGTACAGCGGGGGCCATCTAAGGAGCTGCAGCAGAGGACTGAGGGAGGAGAAGGTTGTGGACACATGACAGGGAGCAGGACTACGAGAGGCGGGGTGAGGAAAGCCCCCTCTGTTATGTGGGAGTTACGATTTATAACTAAGGAACAGTATGTGCACTACTGTATCAGCTACACCACACTGCAGGTAGCATTTGTTTACACCATTAAAGCCAGACTGTGCTGTGCGGTAGTTTTGTTCTACTTACATATGACTTTGTCCTTCTTGTGAATGCAGGTTTTCCTCTGGTTCTACAGCACAGAGAAGATTATTTAAAGGTGCATAATGTAACTTGTGAAAGGTCTGCCACCTGGCTTGTTTCTATGGAGATATACATGCTTTGCCCGTAATGTTCCAAGTATTAGATTTATCTATCTTGTGTTTATTCAAGTTTTTTTTTTTTTTTTTACAGTACAAAAAACTACTTGTTTCCATATAGATAATACATTTAATGCCATATTGTGGAATATTCCAGGAAATAACTTCACCATTAAAAAAGCATCCAATTGACCCTCTTAGACAAAATTTACATAGTGCACTTAAAAATATGAGTTAATGATGCCAGTATAAAGGCGCCTGCAGAGTGTAAATGTGCAGACACAGTGAAGCCCACCTCCTGCAGCTCTGGCGGCCTGTTTGGAAGTCTGTACCACACGAGAGATGTGAGCAGTTCGAGAACATTCATCTACGGCCAGGATCTCAGAGCGGCAGTTATGTCTGTCAGCACCAGCCTTCTGAAATCACAATAATTTCAGTAAATAAAATCCTCCAGCCATGGTGGTTCTGACCTAGACTACCTTAAAATCTGGGGATTGGTCTCTGAGCAGCAACAGCAGTTGCCCAAGAGGCATTGAAGGACATGTCAAAAGCAGATAATGCATTTTCCTCAAAAGGAATTAATAGAGTATGCCTTAACCTTCACTGTATTCCAGTGCCGTTACTCTTTCTTTGGTGTTATTCAAATTGCAGGTTGTTCCCTAAAATCAAAGGAATACACTGTGCCTCTCAGTTACACAATTTAGGTTTTAAAATCCATTTTAAAGATATAATAAACTGAACTGACCAAAAAAGTTCAGAGTTCTTGAAAGTACCAATGACAACAATCACAATGTGCAACAATAAAAATAATCCTAACTGTAAGTCCAGCCATCTTATGTATTTAAACTGTACAGAACTGAATTCCTTAATCAACACCTATCCAATGTTGCGTCATTCTTTACCACTCCTCTGTTTATGCGTCAAGTAACAAGTATGTGTCCACACTAATAATCCCATGGGAAGACAGAAACAATGAGGTGATCCCACTGACGAGAACCTCTGGTCAGGATCACTGTTATTGTCTAAACATGACATACAAAACACATTAATAAGACACACTGCTCCACTGGTTTACACATTCCCTGTCCACTGGGAACATTCGGAGTCCTCGCTTCTAACTATAGCTACTGTTTCAGATCAAATAACCTTTGCTCTCAGTATTTTTAAAATGGGTCCATCTGTCTCATCCTCTTCAGGTTCTTCAGGCTGTTGAGACAGAAAGCTGCTGTTGAGTCTGTCCTCTTCTCCATCACTGTCCACAGTAGCAGTGTCCAAGCTGAGCCTGCATCGCACAGAAGGGAAGAGACGTGAAATTATGAGTGGGAATCTCATGTTCACAGCATTTATTTTAATATTAATATTAACATAAACAATATTAAACAGCTGAATGCATAAATACTGACAGATGAATTGAACAGATCCTTGTTAATACGAACAGACACAGAATTGCAACTAATGCTTATGACAATACAACCTGGTGCATAAATAACTGAATATAGTAAGTTAATGCCATGCAGCTAATTGTAGGAAAAAAGTGGCTTAAAGTTGCACTTGTGTATCTTTTCTAATAGAAGGATCGCCACTATGTTATTGCTTTTCGTGAATTGTTCCACAGTATGGTATTAAATGTGTCTAGCTTTCATTTTTCAATTCAGATGAAATGGAGGTGTTTTCATTGAGATGGGCAAGTAAAAGTTTATGCTGTACATCATTTCAGTAAAAAGATCTCCTTGGAGACAAGTAGGTGACAGGCCCTCCACAAGAAAAGTTACCCAGCACATTTTTAATGGGCTATATGCTTTCAGATTAGAGGTTATTAAGACCTTGAACATAAATTAAGAAAGTTGTAAGAATAAAAGTTATGCAAAAGCCAAAAGCAAATACAAAAAGTAGACTGAAATGTGCTAGCTTTACCTTCTTCCCAGGTTTATGGGGGATACAGGATTGCCCCAGCTGTGCCTCCGAGACGTGGACATAGAGCGGACCAAAGTGGGAAAGCTGTCAAGGTCTTTGTCTAAATCCATATCCTCTGATTCTTTTTCTGGATCTGTTGGCTCCATGGTTCCCACTAGACCATTCAAACTGATGGTCAAACTAACTTGAGCAGAAGAGGGACCACTGTCAAAGATATCTGAGAAAAGTGGCTTGGATTGAAACTGGGTGACCACAAGGTCACAATGGGTAATGCATGTGGATGGGGGGTTGTACTTGGGGTTATGACCGTTCTGGGGGGCAGCAGAGGGGGTAGGGAGGTGTGGGGTAGTGGCACTTGTGGTGGGTATAGATAACGAAAGTATTTCTTCCTCCAAGTCTTTAAAATACTGAGAGTCACTGAGAGAAGAGTTGAAGTCGTCACCACTGCAGGTGTCCTCTTCAGTCAAGCAGTCATAGTCACTTACCACCGAACACCGATCCTGTATCACAAATGTATTTTGTTAGTAACGATTTAGACATTTAAGTGGTGTTACAATCACAAAGCATGCAGCATTTCTGGTCTTTAGTTCCTATTAGGCAGAACAGATTTAATGAGAATAGCTAAGAAAATAAGAGATGCAAAAACAATACAAGAATATTAATAATAATAAAATGCTTTGGAAAAATAAAGTAAATACACAACAAATAAACTGGAAAATAGCCTAGTGGTCATGATTCATACTTGGTCCTCAGTGGTGGGCTCGAAGAAGACATCTTCAGCCACACAGCCAGGAGACACTGAAGAGGCAGAGCTGCTCCTGTTCTGGGCACTTGGTCTGAACTGGCCACAAGACACACGAGGTGTGATGCAGGGCTTACACTCTGAGCCTGAAAAGAAAACATAAACTTTTCATCCACTGCATAGCTCAAACAAATATAACAAAACAAACAAAACAAAAACAAATATAAGTCTATGGTGTAAAAACAGCATATACTGTTTCTTCTTGGCCCATAACACACAATGTCAAATGCCAAAACCATCATCACCAAGAGCATTATTAGCAGCTCAAGCTTTTTAGAGCCTCCTCAAGCCTCCTGCAACTTCTCAAGTTAGAAATATGATGCTATAGGAAAAATAAAGCCTACAGTGGCAACCACCACTCGTGTGGTAAAATAATCTGTCACATTTTCCTCTGAATTAGACAGTAGACATGAACTATTTTATATTCTTGTCCTTGATGCTGATTTTTGGAAACCAGAGTCAAAGTCTAGTGAGCTGAGGTATTTAATCAGGTCAATCCAAACACAATAGTGGCTGATTGCCATTAAAAAGGGCAAATATAATCAACAATCCATATATTCTATATCTATACAATCTATATCTCTAAAGTTAGTGGGTATAATGCATTTCCAGTGTCTGGACCATCATAGCTACATCTGCATGTTACATAAGAGTTATTTAGTCCAGATGCCTCCTGTGAACCTGAGGAGACAGACTGGCTCCTGTGGACTAACTCGGCTGCTTTCCAATATGTGCACTGATGGATCAATCTAGGACAGTGATTCTTTACCATAGGGCTGGGGCCCCAAGTACCACCTCCTTGGGGGCCCCACAATCAGTACAATATAATGCATTTAATATGAGATAAGGCCCCAGGTTACTTTGTTCAGAAAACGTTGGGCCCCAAGATTGAAAAGGTTAAGAACCCCTGATCTATAGTACATCATTATTAATGCAGCTAGTTACAATTATGGTTACAATAGGCAGTACTTTTTATTACATTGTATAATATTGTCTTATTGTTTTGACTTATGTGGCATGGGCCTAAATAACAATGTGAAGTGCTTGATTTAAGAGAAACTTCTGCAGACAACATTGAAGGCCATAGAAACAGCTAAACAGTGAAACAAGGAACCACAAAATCCCTCCTAAAACTGGCATTGCGAATACCATTAAGTAGTCATCCTAAATCAAAGCAATGGCACTGTCTCTGATGTGTAGTATAGGCCTGGCAAAGGAAAGGTACTAGAATAAAATTATGACATGAGTAAAGACGCCACAGCCTTTTATGGTTGGTCGGTTATAACTGCTCATAAGTCACAGAGGTGAAATGTCACAGTGTTTTTGGCTGTTGTTTGATTTCATTATACTGATCGTGTGCTACTAAAACAATACAGTTAGTTAATACAGACTGTTTATGTAATCATATGCTGTCATTTATATTGTGGGGTTGTGTCCTTGTGCATCAGCAGTGGAACATAGTGTTAATAGCTGTGACAAGATTGTTGTCGCATGTTGCATATCTAGAAGGATATTCCTAAAGTTCCAAATCTGATGTTTGTATATATATACTATATATATATATATATATATATATATATATATATATATATATATATATATATATATATATATATATATATATATATATATATATATATATATATATATATAGTTTTTTCTTCCAAGCTCAAATCTGAGTGTCTGGAAAATGAGCTTGTTTCTCTGCCTGTGGTGGAACGTAATGAGGTAAAAGTAATAAAGTACTGTAATTAAGTTAAAAAATAAAAAAAATTTAAAAAATGGTATCAGTACTTTACAGTACTTTAGTACTAATAGATACTTTTATAGATTTAAACTTGGATACTTTTTACTTTTACTTCATTACATTTGAGAGCAGGTATATGTGCTTTGTACTACTACATTTTTTAACAGGACTGAAAAGTAAAAGTTATTATTGTGTGAGACCTGCTGAAAGGCTGAGGAGTAAGTTTTAACACATTTGTAGTTTGAGTAAACAAAAATATACAATTAAAAACAGCTAAAAATATATTTTTTTATTGTTTCTGTTCATCATAAATCTTTATCAGAATTATTACACTTGAAGCTTTATTAAATCTCAAAATCAGTACAAAATACTTTAACTTTTTACTCTTTAAATACATCTATAAACAGGTACAGATAAGTTTTTCATGTGATACATTTTCTTTTACTTGAGAATGTTTTTGCTCTGTTGTCTGTACTTTTCCTTAAGTAACAAAATGTAATACTTCTTCCATTACTGATGATCTCTACATACATCATTGAAATGATACAGTCAAAAAACATCACTAATTTCAAAGGAACAGAAAGCGAAATCTCTTAATATATTTGGACAACTGGAGACAACAGACAGCAGACAACAGCATCTAATAATCCATATTTTCCTTTTCAAAGATTCCCAGATGAGGTAACTATTGAAGAAAACCTCACTCTTTTCTATTAAAGTCTCAAATGCATTTGCTTGTCTCCATGTAGATGTTATTGCTGTGCCTGGAATCCTCAGTATGTTATCAAACTTATTTATCTCCATGTAGAGAAGATTAGCCTAAGTTACAGATCAGATCTGTGGAAAGGAAGCCTTGCTTACAGTAAGGTTGAGTGTTTTTTTCCTATATTTTTCAGGAATAAAATCATCTGCAATTGCCTAAATATAAGATTGTAATTTAAAATTTAAATTAAGTGACTATAATTAAGTTATAGTTGTGAACATTCCATGCAAAGCAATAACAGTTCCATGAATTATATTTAAGGAAGGAAACACAAGCACATGCCATCCGCACACACATCTACACATCTTAAATTTCCCAAAGTGGCATGACAATCATAAGAGAGACTCACAAGACCTACTCAAATGACGACAATGATATGAAACCAACCAGACAGGCTTTAAAGCATATGGTAACATAAGCCACGCAGTGTTGATGCTGGCAGCTGCAGGGACCACCACGCACCTGCCCCATTCATCAGAGTGCATTTGTGATTGTGTGTGTGTGTTGTGTGTGTGCGTGTGTGTGTGTGTGTGTGTGTGTGTGTGCGTGTGTGTGTGTGTGTGTGAGAGAGAGAAAGAGAGAGAGAGGGAGACAGCAGAATAGGTCTGTTAGAAGTGTGATAGAGACACATCAAAATCACTGTCCACTCTCTCATCTCTGATCACAGGCCCCACTGACCAGGGCTGCACACTACTCCACCACACAACATTAGTGAAATATACTGCTACAAAGATCACATGCTAGATTCAGAGTGCGTTCCTGGTTTGGTCCTGGTTTTATATTAGCCCAGTTTAGTCCTGTAGACTTAGTTTGGTCCTGCTCTTGTCCAGGTTTAGGCCCACTGTAGTCCCATACGTCTTCCTAAACCAAACAATAAGTCGCAATGCAATGTATGGTGGAAACAATCTGCCTTCAACTATAATTTTACATTTTTGCAGTAAGCAACAAAAGTGGTAAAAAATAATTGACAATAATTTCCAAAAAGTTTATAGTGAAAAATTTTGGTACTAATTCCAGTAGTATGTAACGAACAATATACTAATGGTGGTAGTAGAGATTATACCATTTGTGTAGTAAATAAATTGGTGCAGATTTAAGTACTAGACTACCTAACTGCCTCATTTAAAGTAACGTTATTTCAGTTATTTGCACTTGACCACCAGCAAGAACTTGAAATATGAAATACCAAAATCTCTACTGGATCCAGTACAGAATCCCAACAGATGTCCAGACACCATCACATTGTTTATCTGATACAACTCCACACAACAATACAATGCAATAATCCTAAAGTACAAGTTCAAGTCCAAATAATACCTCGTTTGAAGGACCATCTCTTCATCCAGAGTTTGGAGAAGGATGGCCAGGAGTGGTTGAGGGGAGAGTCGGCCATGGGATCGGAGCAGCCGGGGGGGACAAGAGGAGCTGGAAGAGGACTGTACACTGAGGCAGAGGCAGCAAGAGAGGGAGGAACACAGGGAGGAGGGGAGGCAACCCAGACACAACCCCAAAGAAGAGAGAGAGACCAGAGCAGAGAGCAAAGCAAAAACAAGTGATAAAAAGTGTATTTCAAAAGTATATGCCAAAAGCAGACACGGAAGTGCGAGTTATAGGAAGTTAGGAATTTGAATGCTAAAATGAAAGCGCTCATAGTAAAGGTTAGTTATAACGAAACAATGTTATAAATGGCAGAACTAGAATGAAGAAGGAAGTGTTAGTCAATACATTTTAAATAGTTTTCAGGGAAACAATAGATAATATAGTTAAGAAATGTATGGATGTAATTAGCATCAAAGGGAGGAAAAGGTATGAAGCAAATTAAACACATGATATTTATGATTCAAGAGTTTTCCATTAATAGAAGAGATTATGGTGGTCCACTCCAGTCTGTGTTTTTGTCTAAAACAACTTGGGCTAATACATTAACATAACAAATCACACTTAATGTTATCATCATTAGCAAAAAATATATTACAAACTATTATAAAAGACTGCTTGTATAATGAATACAGGTAATAAGTGAACAACTGAAAGTAAAAGAGATAAAAGATAATGAGGATAATATATATTTGTGTAACCATAATCTGCAAGAAATCTATAGGAGATACTGTATTCTGTTATGATAAGACATAAGAGCTAGGAGTTAGCCTGTCATAGATATTATAATTATTAAACAAACATTAATTTTGCATATGTGCTACAAAGGGGTGGAACTACATAAACTATTACTTTCACCTATTGCTTTTCGAACATGTATTTATTTACTCTATACAACATTGTAAAAGTACATTGCTAGTTTTCTTTTACCATTTGTCTGAGAAAAACAACCACCTGCCAAGACCTGAGCTTAAGTTTGTTTTATACCAATGTTTGCAAGTTAAAAATGCAATCAAAAAGATACAAGATACCACAAAACACATCTCACAGTGGGACAACAACAAATGTATAAAAATATACCTGTCTGCCGGGTAGATTGACAGATGCAGATGTAGACCGACTGTGAAGAAGACAATGTGTGTGAACGTCCGGTGTCCTCAGTTTGAGCTCAGAGACAGCCACTTCCTCTTTTCTTCTGACTTACAAACAGACTCCACCAAGTTTCACACATCACTGCTCTGTTGAAATCTATCAAGCTAAAAGCACCCAGTTTGTTCAGGTCAAGGGAGAAAGAGAGAGGGAGAGAGTTAAAGGAGGGGAGGGCAAGAGAGACTTTTTGACTTTACCATTTGAGAGAGAGAGAGAGAGAGGAAGGGAGAAGGAACGAGAGAGAGTGGGGTGGGGTGTCAAAAAGAGATATGGGGGGGCATGAGGGGCAGAGAGTCAGAAAGACTCAGTCAGAAAAGGGGGAAAAGCTTTGCTGTTATCTCATGATTCTCATTAGGAGGATGTGAGCGTCTTTCTGCACCAGTATTTAAATGGGGCAAAGAGGAACTGTCAGACTCTGCAGTGGTTTAAAGGTTTAAATGTGACAGAGTTTGCCACTGCCAGTTGTGCAGTGTGTCTGTTCAAATACACAGTCAAAGGAAACAGAAAACATAATTATAGTGATTGTAAAGAATTAGAATTACTTATTGTAATTATTATCATAGGGTTTTCAAAGATATTTTACATTTAGATTTTATGGTGATAGACATTTATCCTGAGTGGATTGTGTTACAAGCATATTAATTAATATGATATGTGACATTACAATCCTTCAGGTTCAGAGGCAGCCGTACTAATTTATAATTATGATAATGATTATTTTGTAAAGAACTATAAACAGGGCTTTACTTTTTGAACCACTTATTGTTATGTCATTGCTTTCATCCTATGATCATAAAGGCTAGGCCAAAAAATACTGTAGCAGGTTTCAGAAGTTGCCGTTAGAAAGTGCCTTCAGCCTAAACATAAATCTAACATAACATTTACTGTCGCTTATCATATCCAACGGTGAATTAGCTATAGTCGATTATTCATTACACCAGAGGAAAATGGTGTTTTACAATCATCACAGAGCCTACTGCAATGATCAATTTGTGTTAGCCACTTACCTGCTATAAAATGTGGATTCTGGACTTTTTTACTGCCTTGTACTGACATTATGATCAGATTGTTTGCCTATGGTAAACACAATTAATTACTCTAGATTTGCTCCAGCTCCAAATGTAAATAAAAGGTGTACTCGTACTCATAAACAGTATTACTACAGAGCACACCTATTAAATATCAGGGACATAAACACAAGTTGGTTTTAGCAGCTGGATCTGGCAACCCAAAAGAAAGAAGCCCATTCTGGTTTCTGACTGGGTAATTAAAAATAATTACTTCATTAAATTTAATATTTTATTTTATTTTTCATAATCATTAATCATTAACAAAAATCCTAACTACCTGTAACTGTTAACCGTAAAAATATAGGCCTAACTCAGTCTATCGTTATGAATGTACAGAAAAAAAAAACAGATATTCTCCAATAATTTTATTTATAATTTTAATATAAACAGTTAATTGTTGAATAATTTACACACAGCAAGATTTTTATTTTCATATCATCGCAACATTTTCTGTACAAGTCACTACTTGGCTCTCCTTTGAAAACATAGAAAAAATAAATTGTCAAGCGTTAATTTAGTCATGGCACATTTTTGATCCTGTACAATATTCATGTCTTTCTGCTCATGTGTTGAGTGTCATTGCAAACAGGTCGGTATTGTCGTAGGTAATGGCACATATGGATCCAGTGTGAGGGGTAGCGTTGTCTGTACTCGTTGGTATAAGATTTGGGCCTGGACACATACATAGGTTAAGAAGTATCCTGACACAGCGTTCCCGGGACTGTAGTGTATGTGCACAGAGGAGGGAGAGGAATGGGGAGCAGCGGTCAGAAGGTCAGACATGAGGGGTGCAGTGGTAAAAACAACACAGAAGATACAAATTCATTAATTTTAAACAAGCACAGGGACCAACTTTTAAAACTGGAGCAGACCACTGATTCAGATTCCCGACTTTCTCCAAAACAACATAAATAGGTACAGTCGCAGCCCACTGTACTCCTACACTTTACAGTCCAAACTGAAAAAATAGTATCAGTAATAATAAAAATCACTTTTTTTTTTTTTTTTTTTTTTTTTTAGCTTATTTAGGATTTCACACTCATTTGTCTTTGATAAAGGATGTGCAGTGGTCTTTTCCAGTTCATCACAAAATAAAAAATAAACATCTTTGATAATTATAACATATAAATTCAGTTTTAGATGGGCGTTAAGAGCAGACTGCAGGCCACAGTTTTACATTGCCTTGCTCCTTGACATTTGCCATGGCTCTACATTGAAAATTTTCATCTTTTCAATTTAGAAAAAAGTTATATACAGATTGATAACAATGTTAAATTTATAATGTACAAGAATAGTAAAAGTTTACAGTCTGAAAAAGTCATTGTTTTGCCCTCCCTAACTTTGGCTAAAAAAATAGAAATCAACATCTTCTAAAATGTAATACTTTTTTCTCTCAACAAAAAGACAATGACAATACATACAATGCTTTGTTCTCACCCTGCGCTGTGTAACTAACGTGCTCTGCCCTAACCACTTCAGAGGTCACCAGAGTTCAACAAAACAAAACCGAAACTTCCCCTTAAAATCAAGTGCTTGCATTAGGACCTGGGGGTGTATTCACAATAAAAAAGAGCTTATCAAATTCATATTATATTGTCATGAAGGTGGATCAGTGATTGTAATTGTGAGATTGAAATTAGGTTTGCATGATTTTGGGCATAAGGAAACCACTACACGTCAAGTTACTGGGCTATCTGCTGGTACACATTATTCATGATCCATGCACAAAGCAAGCCAGACAGACAGAAGCAGAGAAGACTTTTGGTTAAAAATAATTATCAGCGAACACAACATCTGAAATGACAGTATTTTTTAATCAAATGTTAAATAAAAAAACACAGAAAAAGTAAATTATATTTTGGAGGTGGAAAATCCTCTTGAGGGACTGGTGAAGACTTGCCGGTCAGTGGTGGTTCTGCTGAGGAGTAGTGGACCTTGTGGGAGGGGTCAGGCGGGCTGAAAGTCTGAAAGCAAGGCACTGTGGAGTTGCTTTGCCACCCCTGACCTGCGATGCTCCCGTTCGACCACAAGAGGGCAGTCCGAACCACATCAAATGAGAGAAGAGGAATTCCTTCTGACTATTTGAAAATAAAGGGGCACAAACTCATTTTATGCAATGAGTTCTTTAGGTTTTTGTTGTTGAAAGGATGCTGAGAACTTGAGTAGGTCAGGGTGGATATAAGGTAGGTAGCTCTCCATCCCCCTCATCCTCTTTTCACCCTCCAACCACAAAGCATTAGGCCGCCTCCCTGAGACGTAAAAAGTTACAATCGAGATTTCAGGTCTGTTTAGAATAGTTCGTATGGCACACAGGATTGTCCCAGTCCAGCTTTCCTTTGCAAAGAAGGAAAAATAATTCCCCTTTTTCATTAATTTGAACCAGCCCATATGCCACTGTTCTGATCAGCTCAAAATTGAACCAATCCGTGGCATAGACAGAAAGTAAAAGCCATGTTTTGATATTCACAGTAGAAAAAAATACATATAGAGCAAAATAATAACAGAATGGAATTAGGATAAGACGGACCAAAGAGGAGAAGCAGGGCATTCTGACAAACTACAGTTTAGTCTAGTTTTGATTACATGAGGGTGCCGTTTTGGACACATGCAGGTGATCAGATATGTTTCATAAAGTCAGCCATGCCGAGTCCCATAAAATAGTGAGGCCCTTTTAGTGTGTATAAGCAGTGACAATACAGTGTCCAGGATAAACCTACTAGCCACTGTACTGCCACACTCATGCCAAATTTAAGTCACATAGCAATAGATGAGGTTGACATAGTGTAATTTTGCAATAATAAGAACACATAAAGAAAACATAGGAGGTCTTAACATGATTGCAATGGAAAATACTAGAAGTGAAGGTAGATGATAGGATCTGGAGTAAGTGAACTACAAGGTTGATTTAGGCTCTTCAGACTGATTCATCCATATGCACTGAGGTAGACTCTGGCAAAACACAAAGACGACAACATTGACTAACATCTAACTAGAGCTCCTCCAGCTGCGTGCTGCCAGCTACACTTGACACGACAACAACCAAGGCCATTACACCACACCACCATCAACATAGTAAAAATACTCAACTAAAAAGAAAACTCTGCTCTTCTTACACAATGACAATGTTCATAATAAAATAAATATCTGGTCTTTCAAAGATATGGGCACCACCTTAATTTAAAAAGTTGCATATGCATTTGAAGTACACCATGGAGAACTGGGGCAGGACATTAGGGATCTGTCTCCCAATCACGGCAATCATACAAACTAAGGTTGTAATCAAATGCAGAAAACAGGTATTACTTCATGGTGACATTCTGAAGTCACCATGACAATTATTTAGTATCTATTTTGTTGAATGGGGTAAAAGCTCAAGCCCACTGTATTCTGCAATGTCTGTACAACCAATCAACAGGCATAGACTTTTTATATAATCTTTTTTTTTTTTCCATTTCCAAACTATTTCATTATTATATTACAAAATACAAAAAAAACAAGATTGTAACTGCTCTGAAAAGGCTATTTCTGACATGATCATCTTAGGCTAATCCACAGTGTGACTGCTACAAGCTAAAATTTAAAAACAGTTCAGTCTCTCAAATCTTTGCCCACTTAAACACACAAGACTATTTGTGACGTGGCTCTGCGTTGGACAAGGCACTGGTTCATTTATGGAGGCAGCTTATCTGCTTAGTCTTGCTCTTGTGTTCTGCAGGTGATCGTTGTTGACAAGATGTTGCCAACCCTTTGGCTTTACAGTAAGTGCTGAATGCTGTTCAGTAATATTGGCAACTAATGTATTGACTTAAGAGTTCTCCCTCTGCTTAAGCAAAAACAGACATGATGATTGAATCAATGTTAGTTGGGCCATTATTTTGAATGGGCATTTTAGCATGGACATTTTAGATACATTTCCTCTTGAGTGAATACACTTGTTGCATGTGATGGTACAAGCAGTGCCAGCAGTCATTCATCCTGGAATGTCAGACCTGAGTGACAGTGCTGTTGTGTGTGGGACCGTGGCTGCCTAATTGTGAGTAGATAGAGGGAATAAAAGGAATAATAATTATCACTGGCTACAGTCAAAAGTCGAAGCTCTGTTCCGCTCTACCTGCTGTGGACATGGAACTTTCCACACTTCTCACGGCAAACTCCAAACGTGGAAAATTCCAGTAGCCTGATTTTGGGGTTGAGGGTTTCATGACCAATAGGAAGCTCCCAAATAACTGAAGAGGAGAAAGGGAACAGAACAGTAAAACTCTTCCAGAGGTAAAGTCCATCTAAGGAACTTTTTACATGGAAGACCAAAGGCTAAATCTACTGTCACTGACTACAGCTTCAGTGACATCCCCTACCAACCAGCACTAACAGGCATTAGACTAGCAACAGCACCACACAGAGGCCTCGCTACAGCATGATCTGACCAGAGAACAGCAGCAGACTGACAAACCAGGTGCAATTCAGAAAGACCTCATTCCCCCTTTCTAAAGCTTTTTGGTTATTCAGATTTTTTGTCTTTTTCATTGTTGCTATTGTAAGGTTGCCTCTAAATGTTGACAGCTTCCAGATTTTTAATAATAATTATTATAGAAAAGAAACATGATGTGGTGACTGGCGTGTTGACAATAGTTTGTGGCTTTCTCAGCTCCATCCAGATGTACAGAGCAGTGAGAAACTGGAGGCCTAAGACACACATGAATAGTGATGGTAGATTAGTGGGATTTCTGGGGCTAGAAAAATATATATATTTTAAAATCTGGAAAAAACAGCAACATAAAAATGAAATACTAGCAAAGCCTCTGAAAAACATTACAAATATGTACTATTTACAAAAGTGTCATATATTATATATAAAATATTGGTGCACAACCAATATTCCATATATAGTATAAATTATATATATTTATATTATTCTACTCCCACTAAATTATAACAAAGCAGCAGCTATTGGTCAGTCTGAGGAAATATTTTGTCCAATTCATAACAGTTTAAATATCCTTCAGCCATAAAGTGAGGACCGGAAAAGAAAAGAGAGAAAGGAGGAAACAAAACAAAATAAATTAAACTATCATAAACCCACTGAATCCAAGTGTAGTTTGGAATTTTGCAGGAATTAATTGTAAAAACAATTTCTTAAAAAAAACAAAAACAAAACAACAACAACAAAAACAAAAACAAAAAAAAAAACCCAAAAAACTAAATTCCTCTAGGAATACATGTTTGATCTATGATTAAGTCTTTTGCAAATCTTCCATTGTTCCAAAAAGTCATTGTTTAAAAAGAAATTAACAGAAGCGTTGAAAGGCGCTTTGAGACCATATACAAAAAGGCCACTATCTGAGTAGAAAGATTACACTTGGGGAGCACTGGATGTGAAAATGCAGACTGGTGTGAAGTGGAGTCTAGAGAGGTGGAGCATAAGCAGTCTTCTAGTTGTCTAAGGTTTGTTGTGTTCACAGTATCTCTCTGTTTCTATTTGGAAAGGAGTTTGGTAAACATGATTAAAAACAACAGAAGTTTTGATGTGGAAGAAGGAAAAATGGGGAACCATGTTTGCATCATGTCCGGTTTTGCCTGTGACTGGCAGCCATGAGGAAGAAAGAAAAGGTCCTGAGATCTGTGTTTTTGAAGTAAAAAATTAACAACGCAACAGAAGGTAAAGAGACGGACTGGAACAGAGAAAAGGAGAAATGGAGTTCATAGAAAACAGGAAATGTTAGGATGGGCTGGATCTGGGTAGCGATAAGATTCGTCCATTTTTCTTTCCACCGTTCATGTGTGTGTAGGGGACATGCTCCTCATAGTTCCCCCTCAGGCCCACTGACGGCCCACAGTCTCTGCCTAAACTCTCCTCTCTATGGGAGTAAGACGATGGGTCCAGTGGGATGCTCTCCATGTTTTCCAGGTCCAAGTCAAACTCCTCAGTCTCTGGGACCTTGTTCTCTTCACTGTAGAAGAAGGACACATCCTGGAAGGATGGGTGCAAGTCCTCTCTCAGCATCTCGATTATCTCATGAAACGTTGGACGCATCTTGGGGTTGTATTGCCAGCACATTTGCATTAGGCTGTGCCTAAAAACACAAGACATTAGAGATGAGGTGCTGTACCCAACAGTTTTCATGTACTCCCCAGTAAAGATATATTGTAAACTCAGCTCTTACGGTCAAAATGAGACCACCATGTGCTGTCTGCACCTGAGAATTTTATCAAACCAGGAAGTAAGGCTGATGGACTGTTTAAAATGACTCTAGCTCTGTTTTTCATGTGTTTTTAACACAGCGACTTTAAGGTCCATATCATAACTACATTGAGTCAACACTTTTACATAAACAAAGAATTAAAATAAATTAAAGAAATTTAAGTAATGGTCAGTCTTTATATATTATAAGTTGTTGGTTGTAGGTAGTAGGTTTTGGCACTCACATCCTCTCAGGGCAGTTGTCAGGTCTGTCCAGGTAGCCTCCGTCCATAACAAACTTTAGGACCTGTTCATTGGATAGACCCTGGTATGGCTGCTCTGCCAGTGTGCTGATCTCCCACAGCACAACCCCAAATGACCTACAAACACAAACGAACACACATGAAGTGTCCCAGTCTAAAACCTATTAAGAATCCAGTGAGCCTCAGTTAGTTACATACCAGCAATCAGAGTGGGCAGTGAACACACCGTCCTTCAGAGACTCTGGTGCCATCCACCGGACAGGGAGCAGGCCTTTCCCACCTTTACGGTAGTAGTCGGTTTCATATATGTCTCGTGTCATACCAAAGTCTGGAGGAGAGGACAATACAAATATATATATATATATATATATACACAATTCATCTTTATTTTGAGTTGCATCTTACGACATTTTAATGTGTTTTACCTCCAATCTTAACTGTGAAATCCTCTGCCACCATGCAGTTTCTTGCTGCCAGATCTCTGTGCACAAACTTCTTGGCATTGAGGTAAGCCATACCATCAGCTATTTCTGCAGCCATCTGAATCATTTCTTTCAGTGTTGGTGGCGGCCGGCCCGTAGGGTTGTTCTGCACAGTACATAAAACATAATGCATCAAATGTCAACAATAATTTCTATATCAAATACATCATCTCTGTTCAAGTCGCCCACCTCAGAATCAGGCCTTAGACTGCGTAAGTAGCTTTTAAGATCACCATGGGTCATCAGCTCCATGACAACCAGTGTGGGTTGACCTTTCGACACCACACCAAGTAGACGGACCTACACAGACAGTGACAATATGACTGTTTAAACTAAACAAATTTACTCAAGAACAATGGCATCCTGCAAGAACGTACATAACTATGTGCCACACATAATTATGTACATTCATACGGTTGTTGACAAACAACAGTAATGGCCGACATCAGTGATTACTAAGTATGAACAAGTGTTTGTAGAGTCAAACTGTGTGTCAATATGGCTGTGTCAACACAACAAGCAGCTCATGCTACATGAGTCATGTATTTTCATGCTGTTTGTTTATGTGCTGTTCGATGAAGAAGAGGAGCTTCATACCACGTGGTGACAGCTGAAGGCTTTCATGACCGAAGCTTCATTTAGGAACTCTATTCTCTCTCTCAGGCTGGCCGACTCGTTAACCGTCTTGACAGCGACGCGTGTCTCAGGCTCTCCTTTGACGATGTCTTTGGCAATTCCTTCGTACACCATGCCAAAGGAGCCCTGCCCCAGCTCTCTCAGCACATTAATCTTCTCTCTGGGCACCTCCCACTCATCAGGAACATACACTGTACAAAAGAGCAAGATTTTGTTTTATATGGGTCATGTCATATTTATTCACAGGTACCTGTTTTAAAAAAAATTTAAATTACCATCAATTGCACTGATGTACTCAGGGTTAGAAGAGGCAATAAGGGGTCCAGTTGGGCCTTCAGTCTGCCTGTAGAGCAAGTAAAGTAAAGTATAGTGATGTAAAAACATCACATCAACCACAATTTAAATACGATAAGCTTTTGATAACTATTAGTCTTTTAGGTCTTTACCTCTTTTTGAAAACAACAAATACACCAGCTCCCACAATAAGCAGCAAGATGAAGCAAATAACTGGCCCAATAACAAGCCAGATAACATCTGGATCTTCTGTAATGACAAAGAAAGAGTGGCAATCAGTGACCATATGCATAGAGTTGATTATATCTTATTAGATCGTCACTAGTGTCTACACATGATATGTCATAAATATATAAATCCAATCTTGGGCCTTGAGCCTTACTGTTAGGCATGAAGAAGTAGGTGGTATCTGTGTAAGAACCATTTCCTGCCAAAGATGTGGCACGGACCCTCACACTATAGTTGCCTGGGTGCACAAGAGAGAGCTTTGTGCCACCCATTTTGAGGTAAGCCGGTCGTGATACACAAGCAGTATGAAGCTGGAAGAAAAGACAAAAACATAAGAGATTTGTGACAATAAATGCTTCTTACACAAAGGACAAACAGAACAGTCACATCACACATAACAGACCTATCAAGTTACATGGCATTTATTATTAATCAGGCTAAACTGTTTAACTTGCTGCATTGTGTAAAAAAGAAAAAACAAAACAAACAAACAAAAAAACGTTTGATTGCAGTGCACAGGAGATGCCAGTCAATTCCTGCCACTGCAATCTAGTCTTCCTGCCTCTGTCACTATGGCAACAGGGCTGCTACTGGCTCCTAGGGTCAGGCAGTGCAGCAGTGAATAGCAATGAGAAATGTATCCACACACATTGGAAGCAAATAAGCAACAACAAACGCGCAATGACTGTGCATTGCATACAAATATATAATAGAAGTACTAACATTATACTTTTACACTATAGTATTATCTACATTATTTATTATTGTTTATAGTTATTTGTACTTTATTTATGTCAGTGTTTTAAAGGCACTTTTTTTTTTTTTACTAACCTCTGTATCCCCAACCCTCTTATAGAAGACTTCATACAAAATGATGAGCCCATTAGGAGCAACAGGGGCACTCCACTTAATTAGTACAGCGTGAGTATCACCATGCATTATTTCATGTGTGACAGGGCCTGGAATATCATCTGCTTTTTCTGTAAACACATAATGAAAATGTAAGACAGTGTAAACTTTGTCATTTACAATAGCTAACACTGTTTAAGATGATCTCACCTTCAGGCATGGTGCGTGCACTGACAAAGGTGGGCATGCTGCAGCGGTCAGGGTCTGTGGGATGGTTGCAGGCCGTGACCTCGATCTTGTAACTGGTGAAGTGCTGAAGGTTGGAGATAACTGTAGACTCCTTAGAGAACACTTTGAGCTCAACCTTAGGCCAGGAAAACACATTCAATTAGCCTCAAGACTGTTGTATAATTCAACTGCAGTATTGTGTTTAACACTAAATACATTGCTATTAAATTAAATTAAACTACCTTAAGTACAATTTTATATACATATATATATATACACACACACATACATACACACACATACACACACACATATATACATATATACACACACACATATATATATATATATATATATATATATATATATATATATATATGTATATATAGTAAATAAGTAACAAATAAGTAACAAAATACCTTGGATCCTTCATCTTTAGGAGTGACAGTAGTAGGGCCATATGCAAAGGTGCTAAGTATAAAAGGTGTATGGGTGGCACTGGCAACTCCTACAGAACGTCTGCGCCTGGCTGGTCTGAAGAGGAAAGAAAAATGTCAGAAATGATCTGATCCAAACCTAATCAGAAATTATAATATTTGACTCAGACAGCCTCAGCACAAAATTTGAGTCCAAATAGGCATGATTTACACCATGACATGAAGTGTGTAAGAGGCCCTCTGCTCTCATCACCTTTAAGATGTGTGGCAGGTCCAACTTCATGACATTTATTTTCAAATACAACAGTTAAAGCAAGTATAACCAGCACTCACCACTGGGTGGAGCTACTGGTCAAAGTCCACAAAACATGTTTTTAAGTAAAACAGGAAGAGGTCATGAACTCAAGTTATTAAAAGTTATTTTATTATAATGTACATTAGACAATATTTTAATAGGATTTACTTAATAATTACTTAAAAGCTTGAAATCAGGTGGAGCTTATGTATGCTCCAGGATACTGTGTGCATGACTGCATCTGTAACTGGCATGAATGATAATGTGCACAGAAATCCCCCTTCACTGTTTATGTGTGGACCAGAAAAAGTGTATGGTCCACACAAGCAACGCTTCTTTCCCACAAAAGCTGACTGCAATGCCATGTGCAAAAGAAAAAAAGCAGTGGGGAACAATTTTGGTTGAAAAGGCAACCTACCTGATCTCAAAGATTTCATTGTGAAGATAGTTCTCAAACATTTTGATGTACTCTCTCTCCTCCTGCTCCTTCTTCAGTTGGATATCAGTTTTAGGACAAGCACAGCAGTTTCCCCCCACATTGGGCTCCTCGGTATGATTCCACTTCTGTTTTTCATCAATGTCCAAATGGGTCGGGGTGCGAGAAGGTAGTTTCATCCCTAAAATAAAGTGTAATTAAAAGAGGTAGAGTCAAAAATAACAGATCTGTTTAAGAAAACTGGCACACTCTCAATACTGACCTTGTAAACAGTAGTCAAACTTGTACAGGTCGCTGTCTTCAGGCTGCTTTGTACATTTGACTGTATAGTGCGTAATGTTGCCATTGGGGTTGGTTGGAGGCTTCCACTTTAAGATGATTTGAGAGGATGAATTAGAGGAGGACATATACACCAGGGGAATGGAAGGCCCTGAAAAAGAGAACATTGTAATTAGTTGGTGCAAAGCAAAATATTGAAAATACAACAAAACATCCGGTGTAAAGAATGCAAAAAAAAAACTTCTATTGCCAGTCTGACGCCACTTACTGGAGGCGTTGGTGCGAACATAGATGATCTCGCTCTTTGCACCGTAGACCTGGTGCTCATCAGAGGCGGAGAGCTGTGTTTTAACCATGATGGCATATTGGGTCCAGGGCTTGAGCGGTCTGATCAAGTGTCCTGGTTCTTCTTGTTTCTTGTTCTCTGGGCTACGCCGTGGGGGCTCAACATCTGCAATAATCCAGCTGTTGGAGCCACAAGCATCCTGCCCATCAAACTCAGTCACATTTCTGAAAGGGCTAAAATACAGACATAGATTAGATAACTGTGTATGAGGTATCAACAGATATAATGTATTATTCCTGATACATACGCCTCTTTATAAAGGACCATAAATCCCAATAAGTCCCTATAATCCGGTGGCCAGAATGCCTCCCACTTCACCATAATCTTGTTAGATGATGTTTTCACCTGTGTAAATATTAGGAGTTTGGTCTCACCTAGAACAAATGCATATGTTAATGAATGGTTTATTTTCAGTTAGATTTATCTATGCACATGCTTGGTAAATTTTTTTAACGGTCCACTTACAGGCTGCTTGGTCCCCATTGGTTCGTGCAGCAATATCATTCTTTTTGTTGCGCTCCTTCACTCCTGTTACCTCCACCATCTTTCTAATTTCAGACATGCAAAGCTTGGAGTTGAAGTGAAAGAATGTGCGGCCATTCACAATGGTTAGGTTGTGTTTAGACCAGTCCCACAGCTCACGCAGGTTTTGGTTGTCCAGAGCATAAAAGGCAAAAGCACTAGATGAAAAAAAAGAGACACACACAATAAGTTAATTAATACAATATAAAAAGTCTGTGATTATTAAGAAGCAGAAGAAAAGTTTTACTCTTGTTCAAGATGTTCTCCTTTGATGACACGCAGTTCTCGGAAAAAGGAGAGCGAGATGAGGGCATAGGCTCGTCGGACCATCAGGTACCCTGTGATCTCCTCAAGCTGACCCAAATTAGCCTCCAACTCAGCCGCAATATTATCTGTAAAGACAGATCCATTACAAATGACTGTCAAATAGTAGGTGTAGACTGCCTATAGACTGAAGTTTACAGTAAAATAGACTATAGAGATGATAGGACTGAGCTGTAAATTGAGAGGAGACATAGATCAAACCTCTCACAGGGGCCCGGTGAGGAGTGAGGAGTGAGTGCACTTACTGCCTCCTCGAATCTTGATGATCATGTTGCCGTGGAGCACAGTGCAGCCTCTCAGAGCCTGAGCTGAAGTGACGGAGTCGATGGTCTTGTTTCCCACACATAGTTTGGGACAGAGACCGTCGCATGGGGAACAGGTCAGTCTGCACACACATTCATACAAGTGAAGGAGTTGCTGTCATTCATTCATGCATCAGCTATACAGATTTATGCATCTGTTAGATAATTATGCCTACTCCTAAAAAACAGTACCCAGATACGAATCAGTAAAACAACATGAAAAATTATCTTTCCTATCATCATAGAATCAAAATCGGTTTCAGGTATCGAGTTTTATATTTTAGTATTGTGACAATAATACCAATGCTGAAACACCACATTAACAAAAAAAAAAAACTGTATTAAAGGCTACCATATTTGATTCAAATTTACTAGAGAAGATCAAACAGCCTAAAACTCAGTACATTATTCTATATATCAGTGCAAGGGCAATCCTGAAGAAAAATTTCCTCTCATGTCTACCGAGCAATCCAAAAAGTAATGGTGTGGCGACAGTGTAAAAGGAGAGTATGTTTTGGGCCTCAGTAAAAAGACAGGCCAGTTTTAAAGAGACAGTATCTGTGGTGCTGAACTCTGTGACATGAGTCTGAAGAACCATCCAGAACAGAGCCACAGCAGAAGCTCTAGGGCACTCTGGGCAAGTAAATCACATCACACACCAGCATTTTGTTTTACATTAAATAATATTATAGATAAATACAAACAAATTATATTAATACTAATTATAAATTCAAATAAAAATTTAGGTTGAACCTACAAGCTAATCTGCACCGTGTAAGGTGGGGTAAAATCATTTCAAGTAATTAGTCTGTTTTCTTCTTTTATATTTGGGGCTGACTGCATATTGTA